>NW_028327174.1:169355401-169656327 GCF_987537825.1 Furipterus horrens | reverse complement strand
CTGTTAAGATAATCATATGATTTTATATATATTTTAAGTTTGTTAATATGGTACATCACATTGATTTATTTTCTTTCTTTTTTCCAGCTTTATTGAAGTATAACTGGCAAATACTTATAATATATTTTAAGTGATAATTTGATATATGTATACATTGTGAAAGGATTTCCACCATCTATTACCTCACATATTTACCTTTACCTCAGGTATCTACTTTTTTCTGAGAACATTGAGTTCTACTTTCTTAGTAAATTTAATACAGTATTATTAACTATAGTCACTCTGTTATATATTAGATTCTTAGACCTTATTCATCTTATAAATTGAAGTCTTTACCCTTTTACCAACCTTTCCCCCTAGCCCCTGGCAACCACTATTGTATTCTCTGTTTCTGTAAGTTTGACTTTTTTTTTTTAGATTTCACACATGTGGTATCATGTAGCATTTATCTTTCATTGTTTGACTTATATCACTTAGTATAATGCCTTCCAGATTCATTTATGTTGTTGCAAATAGCAAGATTTCTTTTTTTGAAGGTTGAATAATATTCCATTACTTGTATCTATATATTTATAACCAGTTCACATTTTCTTCATCCATTCATTTATTGATGAATACTTGAGTTGTTTGCATACCTTGGCTATTGTGAATAATGCTGCTATGAACATTGGAGTGCAGATAAATCCAGTTATGATTCTATTTCCTTTGGATATATACTTAGAACTGTGATTGCTGGATCACATGGTGATTCTATTTTTAATTTCTTGAGGAACTTCTATAGTGTTTTCTATAGTGGCTGTACCAGTTCATATTTCTATGACCTTCACTTAAGGTCATAAAGGCTTTGAGGATTTAGTGGGTCTACTAAAAAGAACATGAAAAATATGATTTCTTTGTCACTTATTCTAAGAAAAATAAACAAATTCAGATGTCAGGAAGCACACTTAACATTAATTTTGTACTCTTGCCAAAAACATCTCTGCTTTTTGGTTTGTACATTTATACAATAAAAAACCACAAACTTCACAGGGGTTTTATAATAAATGGTAGTGATGCATTTACTAATAGAAAGCATTATCTCTAATAATTAATAGGGTTCCTACTGTTCCAAGAATTAACCTTTAAAAAATAAAAGAACCATCTCTAGTTAATTATCACAGGTCTGTTTGTCCTTTGGCCCAGTAACTCATCTTTATTTCTGGTCTAAACACACTTTAATAGCAGTAGCTTGTTCCTGACTGGAGACCAAGTGGCTACACTGTTATGTCGGTAGCTAATAGGTGATTCTCAGAGGATAAACACGCAGAGCGTGTGTATGGAAGGGGCAATGAAGGACAAGAGGAACTGATTTAAACTGATTGTAGAGAAAATATTTTGCTGGTTGAGAGGCATATCTGCCCATGACTGTTTATAAGTACGTTGTGACCCTGTTTGGCCTTAGGTGATACTTCTGCCTCAGTTTTCCTACCAGAACAACCCATGAGAATCTGAGGGGGAGAGTAGGAACAAGAACTGTACATAATCATGAAAATATTTTTTGAGCCCACACCTGCTGTACTGCAATGCTCTCCTCACTAGTCTTGCAACACAGACACAGTTTCTTGGCTTTTGTCAGAGATGACTAACATGTGATTTTAGTAGCCCTCCCTATGGTCATTCGTGTCATGTTCCTTAGAAGGAAGTTATTCAACATATGGAAACATTTCCCCTCTTTGACTTTCTGTAAGGTTATCGAGTTCAGTTATCTTGAAGGCAAATAACTCCTATCATGGAGGGAAAAAAAACCTCATCATATTTCATTAAGTAGCTTGTGAAATATTTAATTCTCTAATGGTGTAGTTTTCTTTTGCAGCACACTTGCAAAATAATACCAATATTTTTTACTTAACTACAGATGATATGGACATATCATAGTAATAAATTATAGTTATTAAAGAGAGAAGAGTTTTATTTCTGTGTAGCTGGTTATAATTCATTGCATTTAGGTTGACATAATCAACTCTTCAGAATAAGTTTACATCTTTACAATGGTTTCCACCAAACTGTAGTCATTTAAAAATTTACAAGAAAACTGTATGTTCCAGGGCAGTATTCTTCAAGTACATGTGTGGTGGCCATGGAAGTCTGCTGATGGACCATAAAATGAATAAAAATATTACGATGTTTCACATATGTGTCTTGTAAGGGCAAGCATGCAATTCTACTGATGTTTTTTTCTTTTCAATAGAAATTGGGGATAGATAAGTAAAGCAAGCCATTGAGGTCTTTTTTTTCTTTATTATTTTGTCTCTGTGATATATGCTACAGTCAAAATTGTTTGAGAACCACCAGTCCAGGAGTAGCATTTCCAAACTAAAACCACATATAAGCCTGGCAATGCTATTTCTTATGTCCTTACTTGGAGTTACTCTATGGATTTGACCACAGTGCACACTCTTAAGTAGGGGAGGTAAGGGTTTAATATTGTTTAATGAATTCTTTTCTCCCAACTACTTTGAAGCAGAGTCACTTTTGTATTTTCTTTATGAAATATTTAATAATATCTTACAGATTATCTGGGTTCCAAGGAAAACAGTTTGAGACCTGGGGGGCTTAGGGGAATTGAAGAAAACACAATCCAAATCTGGATGCAATGACAGCCAGCCAGTCAGACCTACAGACTTGGCTATGTTAACTATAAAATGTGTCCACCATTTTTCAGTTTGTTGTCTGGCTACTTAAACTATGATTATTTGAATGTGATTATTAAGGGATGTGTATTGAGACACCAATACTATCAAAGGAAGACCTACAAATGGCCACCATACATGTACATATAGCGATTCACATACTGCGCACGCACGCACACACACACACACACACACACACACACACAATTTTGCAGGGGAACAAGTCACATTATATTTTATAGGACAGGCACCTCCTAGAATAAGTCATATGTATATATGTATATTCACATGCATATACACATGGAATTAGGAAATAAAAGTTAATCCAATGTAATGAGTAGGGATTAGGGATTGAAACTAAGTACAGTTTCATCTTAACCTAATAGGTTAGGGTTTAGGGAAAGCAATTTCTCCCTCTTCCAACTTCTAAACTATTTTTTCATATGAATAACCTCCTTCTTAAATGTGGTGTTGTTTAAAATAATTTAATATCTTTTCTTTTTGGGAAATACAGCTTTAAGATTCATTCCATTATCAAAGCAAAGAGAAGCTTCTGATGGTGGTAATCAAGAATTTAAGATAAACTTAGCAAAGATAACTTGAAAAAGGATTTTTGAACTTGGGTTGGTCTAAAGTAGTCTTTCCACCCAGAGGTAAATGTCCTGACTCCCATGTAATTTCTTTCTTACTTTACTCTTAGATCTTATTTATGAATCTCTATAAAAATATAGAGTAGTTTTTCCTAATTTTGACTTTAATATAAATTGAATAATTCTATATAATTTCTTGCTTATTGCATTTGACACTGTAGGATTCATTTCTGCTGCTGCACATAGTTCTAATTTGTTCATTTTCATTGCTATGTTTTATTCCAAAGTATGAATATACTATATTTTATTTATCCATTCAGTTACTGATGCATACTTTGGTTTTCATACTTTTTGGAAGAAGTCTGCATTCTGAGTGACAGCTTGCATGATGATCACCAAGATCTTTCCAACCTGCATTTAAGTGTGATGTGAGTGAGAAACAAGCCTTTACTGTATGATGCCACTGAGACCTTGGATATACTTGTTACAATAGAATAAGCTATTTTATCCTGAATGATGTAATGAGTATTAAAAAATTCTTTCCTGAGAAAATTTAGGGCTCTTGTTGCTTTACTGCAAGTATTATCAAACATTCAAGGAAGTAAAGAACTCTGATTTAACACAAACAATTTCAGACACATAAGAAGACAGTTAAATGGATGTAGTGGGCAAAATAATGGCTCACCAAGGATGTCAGGGCCCGATCCCTGGAATCTGTGAGTATGCTACTTTATGTGCAAAAAGGACTTGGTGGATGTGTTAGGTTATAGTCTTTGCAGTGGGGAGATTACCCTAAGTAATCTAAGTGGGCTCAATCTAATCACATGCCTTTCTGAGAGGGGATAATCTTTCTTGGCTGCTGTCGGAGCAGGATGTGACCAGGAAGAAGGAGATGTGACACAAGAGGACCCTGACCTACTGTTGCTAGCTTTGACAATGGAGGGTGAGGGTTTCCAGACAAATATTATAGATAGAAGCCTCTGGAAGCTGGGAATAACCTTCTGTTTAAAGCCAGCAAGAAAAACAGCTGCCTTGGTTCTAGGATCTCAAGGAACTGCCTTCTGACAACATCCTAAATAGTAGGAAACAGATTCTTCCCTAGAGTCTCCAGAAAGGAATGCAGCCATGCTGACATCTTGATTTGATTCTAGCCAGCAAAACCAGATTTCTGACCTCAGAACTGTAAGATAAAAGATTTGTGCTGTTTAAGCACTAAGTTTATAGTAACTTATGTCAGCAACAGAAAACTAGTACACCAGTATAACCTTGATACCAAAACCTGGAAAGAACATTATGAGAAAGAAAAATATCAGGCCAATCTCATTTACAAACATCAATTCTATTGTAAACAAAATACAAGCAAACTAAATCTAACAATATATTTAAAAGGAAAAAAATTATAACCAAGTTGTGTTTATACCAAGAATGTAAGGTTACCTGAAAATCAATCAATGTAATTCACCACATTGACAATTTAAGGAATATCATGTGATATCCTCAATGGATGCAAAAGAGTGGTTGGTATAATCTGACATCCATTTCTAATTAATAAAGAAACTCTTAGAAAATGAGGAATGAAAAGAAAGTTTCCAAGCTTGGTAAATATTATCAATAAAACCATAGATTAACTATTATACTAAACTGAGTTACAGTAGATATTTCATTGTTTGGAAATTTAAAAATTGAGAACAAAACAAGGATATTTGGGATCACCACTTATATTCAACACTGTCCTGAGAATTCCTAACCAGCACTGTATTGTAAGTGTTAAGTATTAGAAAGGAAAAAACAAATCATCTTTATCTGAGGTATGTTCATGTGTGTAGAAAATCCAAAAGAAAACACAGAGGGAACATGTAATTTTAAATAAAATCCAATCAGTTCATTGCATTAAAAAAAAAGTAAAGATAAATGTACTTTTACATATCAGGAACATACAAGTGATGAGTAACATGTGGTAAAAGACATGGAGAAAGTTATAAGACTTTTTGAGAGACACTAAATATGTACCAGATTAATTGATGGAAAACCCAAGATTTGAAGATGTTAACTTTTCCTAAACTCATCTGTAGGTTCAAGGCCATCCCAATCAAATGTCACTTGAGAATATTTTTGTTGTAATTTGACAAGCTGATTCTAAAATTTATACAGAAACATAAAAGGCCAATAATTAAAAAAAAAAAAAAAAACACTTTTGCAGAAAAAGCAGGACGACTTGCTTTACTTGGAACACCCCTACTATTTATTATAAAGCAATAAAAATATTAAAAATTCTACCATTCACATAAGAATAGAAAAAATAGACCATTTGAACAGACTAGACAATCCAGAAACACATATGTAGACAATTGACTTATGACAGAGGTAGCATTACAGAGCATTAAAGAGAAGATATATTTTCAAATTCCACAAAGGGAAATTGCAATTTAATCTCTACTCACTCCATATACAAAAAACAATTCCAGGTGGATAGTTGACTTAAATGTAAAAGTCAAAGTTATATAGACTGTAGAAGATAACATGAAAGGATATATTTATGCCGTCAAAATAGGAAAATAATTTTAAAGAAGACCCAACAAGCACCAATCACCAAGGATGTGTCATTTGATAGTTTGGTTTCAGGTTATTTCCTATTCTTCCAACCTTTTTTGTACAGTAGGGACTGACTCTGGGAAACTATAGTGGCCAAACCCCCTTGGGGGCTGGCTTCTGGTTAGGTTGGACCAATGGAATTCAGTGGTGGGAGCTTGGTGGGAGGAGAAAAAAAGGAGTTCCCTCTCTTCTTTCTACTGTGAGGGCTCCTCTGGCAGTGACTTCATCTCCTTCATGATTTCTGCTCCCAGACAGTCCCTCCTTCCATGATCCCAGCCCATGCTGGATTAATTTCCCCCCATGGTGACAGCTCCTTAGCTCTGTCTCCCTTCAGCCCTTGGGGTGGTAACCACTTTCTGCTCTAGCTAATCTCCAATTGCTTCAGCATTTTTTGCTTGGGCTTTCAACAATCCCCAAACTTTTTCACCCAGCCCTCTATTAAATTCTCTCTGTTGAATGTGGAGCATTGCTTTTATTTTCTTTCTTTTTCTTCCTTCCTTCCTTCCTTCCTTCCTTCCTTCCTTCCTTCCTTCCTTCCTTCCTTCCTTCCTTCTTTCTTTCTTTCTTTCTTTCTTTCTTTCTTTCTTTCTTTCTTTCTTTCTTTCTTTCTTTCTTTCTTTCTTTCCTGCTTTCCAGATTCGCCTCTGATCAATCTAAGAAAATGTAGATAAATCAAATTGCCTTAAAATTAGGAACTTCTGTGTACCAAAAAACACCCAATATATAGACAGGGAGACTATTACTCTATTAAATACCTTTAACCAGCATATATATATATACATATATATATATGTATATATATATATGTATATATACACTCTATATATAGAGAGTAATCCTGAGAATAATTCTTTTTAAACTCTGAAAAACCAACAAAAAACAAGCAAAGATTTTGCACCTGCAATTAATAAGGCTTTATGTAACCCTGTAGAACTTTATTCCTTCTAATAAAAAGGAAATAAACTCTTCTCTGATATTATTTATTTTTTGTGTTATAGATATTGGTTGGCAGTCTTTAACTCAACATCTATTTTATGCTCATCCACAGTGTGCTTTTGCCATGTCACCACCTGTAATGCTGTTACTTGGTGAAGGTATTCCTGGAAACAGTTTATTAATTACTAAGCAGATAACCCCTGTTCAGTTTGACACATTTTCTTACACATATGAGAGAGTGAGAGAGAATGAGAATAAGTTATTTCAAAATAGAGAGTGGGTTTTACTTAAAATGTTCTTTGAAAAACCTTAAATATTAAATAGCATGTCCAATATTCTGTTAAATGTAATTTAATCATTCTTTTATTCTTGATAATTAAGATTGTGTAACACTTCAGTGACACCACAATGGTTATATTTGTGCATAAATCTTTGTCTAACAAGTTCCCAGGGGATGCTTACACTGTTGGTTCGGGAACCACACTTGGAGTACCTTGGCCCAGCAGGTCTCTGGGTGCTTTGCCACCCTCATGGGTTTCCCTTAACCCACCTACCCCTTGTAAACAGATGTAGGTTACCCTGTTTGAGAGGGCCACCTGTTCGTGCTGGGCCCCTGACTGATCCTGCACCTTTAAGGAAGTTTAGAGACAATCACTGATTAACTCTTTCCAGTTAAGACTTCATGCAATTTGCCTTTTTAAAACAGAGAGGGAGAGAGGGAGAAAGAGAGAGAGAGAAGCTGGCTCTCATAACTGCAAGTGACCAAGGCCAATAAGAAACACCCTGACAGTAGCCTCAACTGCTGCCTGCAGGTAGAGCCCTTGAGAGAGACCAGGTAGGCAGACATCTGCCCTGGCCCTGGTTCTGGCCCTGATTCTCCCATTTCTCTAGTCCCACCACTTTTTGAACAAAATCAGAACACCGAAGATTCCCTACACCAAACCAGCCTAGGGCTCTGCATGTGTGGTTGGGGGGGACAGACAGACCTCACCTCACTCAGTCTTGCACCATATATTTTTCCCAGGCCCTCCAAACACCTCTCCTCTCATTGGTGCTGCCTGAACCACCCACAAGGAGTATCGCTAAGATTTTGATTTCTGATGGATTGCAACCCTCTTCCCCCCTCGAACCTTTAATGTGAATAATAAAGTTCAGATCTCTTCCTGAGAAAAGTTTGGACAGAAGTGAGCGTGAGGATGCTGGCTACAGGAGAAGGAATGCTTACCAGAAAGGAAGCCTGTGGGTGTCGGATTTAAGCGCCCCACCGCTACCCCATAGTTTCTCCAGGGGCATCCAGCCTTTAGACACTTTCCTGACTCACACAGCAGATGGAAAGCCCTGGTCATCGAGTGACTGGTGGCCAGATGACACACAGTATCTCCCAGGGACAAAAACTTGAAAAGCATGGAAACAAAAGTTGCCTATTATTTCCATATGCGTTTGGTGTTTGTGCTTGACAATGAAAAGAAAGATGTCCCCAGATGATGACTGAATACAAATAGTTCCAATTCACTCTGTGACTTTTATTTTTGTTTTCCAGGCACATAATCTCCGAAAGCTCAGCTTTGAGACAGAGTGCACTAAATTTGCCCCTTGAACATTCGTTGTCTAAACATGGAAATGCATGCACCGCATTAACGCACAGCTTCCCACCCAAATGAGATGGCAAAGCACACCCACAGTTTATTCCTTGCTCCAACTGGATGATTTGTTTGTCATAAAAACACAGGCATTCCAATCATACTCTTGGACAGGTAAACTATAAATGATCCAAAGCAAATATTACTTCTCTGGAAGTAATAGCAGAGTCTGTTATTCACAGGTGGCTTTTCTGAAAGATGATATTATTAAGAAGAATTTGGGGGGAGCAGTGTCATGGGGTTGTGCTGGCCACAGGCAGACTAAAGGCACATTGATCTTTCTTTTACTGTGGGCAGTTTTTTTCTTTTTTTCCTTTTCTTCTTGCTAATTTTCCTCCTCAGGGACCCTGTTGCTCCTTCTCTCAAAATATGTTCTTAAGAAAAAATGTGGAACTCCTGAGGGGTAGATGATGTGGTGGTCTCCTCTTAGAATGGCGATGTTCCTGAAATGGCAAAATTCTAAAACTAAAATTTCAAGGAGAATGGGGTGATTTGGGGAGGTGAGGAATTCTTATTGTCAATGCCCTTGAAACCTTATACGTCAATGACCTAGATCTGTCCATCACCACACAATACAAATCTCTATTCTACACTGTTTGACCACCACTGTATACCCTGGAATGGACCAGAGCTCCTTGTGTCTGTTGTCCACACCTGCAGCAGCTCAGATTCTAGACCTCCTGTGATTTTAATCTTTCCAGAAGCCTGCAAAAGTCCATTTCGAACTCTGAGTTTCTGAGTCATTCTTGAGCTAGCTGTTTCAATTAGGAACAGGGTTTGAATACACCCCCTCAAACCTCAAGCTATCTCACTCTTAAAAAACAAACAAACAAACAAAAACTCTCCACTTTTTGTCTTGTTCAGAGCCTTCTTTTGACCTATTTACATGCAATGATGTGTTATCTATCTTCCTTCTTCAAAGGGCATCACTATTTCTTTCAGGATGAATATGTATGTAGTTGATCATTGACTTCCTTTCTAATTACACATTGTAGGGCATTATATATTATTCTGAGGGCTGCAATATATTTTATATATTTTACTTATAATGGAATTGAAGACTTCCAATTTTTTATTCTTTTCTCTCTTCCTTATTAACAAAATAATTGATAAATGAAGTTGGTTTCTTGGTCAAGACCTTACCTAATGAGTTCTTAGGAAATTCAGAAGTGATTCCATCTATCTACTTAGGAAACACTATGAAATTTTGTAAACGTTTGTGTCTCTAGGTGTTTCCCATTTTTCGTGTCCTAAAATTCTGAAGTTACTTGTTTCCTGTGTTCTTCTCTTTATAATAAAAATATATGGTGCTGGCAAGAGGGGGGAAGAGAGACAGGGAGGAAATGGCTGTTTTGCTGAACTTCATCTTATTTTAACTTTGACTTTTTTTTTTTTTTTTTTTTTTTTTTTGGTCGTTAGGATCCTAATTGCTTTATCTGCTTGGAAAGGCAGCAAGACCAAGTGTCCATGGTGCTGGTTTTAGAGCATGGAACAGTCCAGATTCAATCACAGATCTTCAGCTTCCTACCTTTGCTGCCTTGGGCAACATTCCAACTCTCTGATCCCCTATAATATTATCTGTCAAAAAGAGAAAAGCTCATCATCTCCTGTACCTCAAGGGACAGCTGTGAGGAGCATTTGTGTTGTGCTCTGGGCACAGTGTCTGTGTTGTGCTCTGGGCACAGTGTCTGGCAAAGTCTAGCCTCAGTAAATGCTCACTCTGGCTCCTTCCAGCCTCTGTCTCAGGGCTGGAAGTGAAGACACCTGCTTTTCAGCCCTGGGGAACTCAACCATCAGCCAAGGCTCTGCCAGATCATTTTACTTCTCTGAACCTTTGTTTATTCTCCAAGTAAATGGAAGGGAGGGCTACACTGTCAGGAAGGCCATCTCAACTTTCAGAGCTCCAGAACTTCAGGCCACACCTCATTTCCTGCCTGCCTTTCCAAGTCTGTGACCAAAACACCTGGCATGTCTACCTGTTCGCTAATCACTCCTGTAACTTCTTTAATGATCAGTTAGTTGTCCAGGTCTTTTCTTCCTCCTACTGAGCCACTTACACTTCCCCTTCACCCTCACCCACATCCCTTAAAGCACTCTCTCTCCTTTTGAGTTCTCTCTTTGGCTGACCCATAGGTACCAGGCAGAACTGATGGGACTGGAAAATCGAATTTTCCCCACCGTAAAGTATCATAGTTCTCTCTCAGCAGCTGAGACAACACAGAGCAGCTTTTACAGGATAGACTAAATAGGACTGCTCCTCCTTCTTGTCAGCCCCTGGGTACTTCAAGTTCCCTTTGGCATGGGCTCACCCTTGGCTCTTGCTGTCCAACTGGCAGTGATCAGCTTCTAATTGTCACCTCTGATACTACAGGATCTGGCAACTAAGCAAACATCTTCTTAGAGTGTCTATTAAAGTTCTGGTAAAAAGCTTTTATTATGGCTTCTCACTTGGAATTTTAAGATAAGATCTCTACATACTTTTTCCCATATGTGTTATATTTTGGCATTTCCTCTTCCATCTGTTAGACAATTGTAGTCCCATTTTTCTCTCTAAACTGTGCAGGAAGAGGTCTTCTATCTCTCCATCAATCGTCTTCTCCTTTTTTTTTTTTTTTTTTTGTTATTGGTTTTTGCTTGCTTAGATTTATAGTAACTATCTTCATTTATGTCTTTGATTTTTAAAAATCAAAAATTTTAATTAGATTAAAGGCAGATGGGTAAGAATTTGTCAAGTGAAAAAAAGAGACAAATTTCCAGACAAGGATGATCACAGTTAGAATTTGAAATCCATTCCTGTTATTATTTAAATATGGTTTGATTCTGGACAAGTTACTTGACCCATGGAGCTTCTATAGCCTCATCTGTAAAATATTTTTTATGTCTACCTTGGGAAGAATAAAAGAGATAACATAAAAATATAATTTAGTAAACTTGAATGTGAATCTGACTGAAGGTTATAATTGTCACAAAGGGAATTGAAGATAGGCTGTATCTACACTGGAGTAGAACTTAAGGTTTCACTTCTAAACACCAAAATCCTCTTTGCCTGAGAGCTTTCTCCTGACTGATGGACCATACTCAGTTGGTGAGCAGGGCAAACTAGAGACATATGAGTGAACATACTCAACATCAGCCAAGCCAGCCCAGATCAGCAGAGCCCCATGGTCAACTCACAGACTCATGAGCTAATGTGTTGCTTTTTTAAAGCACTAGAGTTTTTAAAAAATTTTATTTATTTATTTTTAAATAAAACGGAAGGGAGGGAGAAAGCAAGGGAGAGAAACATTGATATGTGAGAGAAACATCAATCAGCTGCCTCTTGCATGTCCCCAAACCCAGACATGTGCCTTGACCAGGAATCGAACCAGTGATCTTTCAGTTTGCGGAATGATGCCCAACCCACTGAGCCTCACCAGTCAGAGCAAGGCACTAGATTTTAAAGCAATAAATATTATGCAGCAACAGATATTTACTATACCATGTCTCTTCTCTATTCTCTTGCTGCCTCAACCAGCCATAACACTAAGGGCTATGATCATATCCTTCAGGTCTGTGTATTTTCTCTCCTAAAGGGCCCCCCTCCCCTGCCCAAACCAATCCTCATTGTGTACATTAGAAAAGGAGATTATAAACAATACATAAGAAGTTAGTTTTCCTTTTGGAGCAAGCTCAGACAGAAAATTATAAGCATCTGAGGAGGGAAGGGTAATGGAAATATTAAGATCTACCAGACTTGCTATAAATTTGCTTTTCATCATTCCAAAGAGTTTTAAATAGGGAAATTTGAAAATTAAGTGGATTGTGGAGTCAATTTTAATGGATCTGATGGAAATTTAACATTTTTGTCCAACTAGACACAGATAATTAGTAGTTATTTTTGAGGACAGTTGCAAAATAATAACCAGAAGGGATTCAATGTAAATAGAATCTATCATTTTGATGTGTTGGCCACTTACCTCCTCCCCTTATGACAAGGGTTAGGAGTGGGGGCAACAAGACCTAAATAACCTTTCAGGATAACATGTGCATCAGAGAAAAATAATCATGGTTATTGAAGCAGGCCAATAATGACCTTTTCATCTTCCTTTCTGTGAGATATTCACTTTCAGGGCATAAACCAACCTAGATTTTGTAGGAAAGAGTTAAAATTTCTAGATGCAAATAAGTTACCTGGCATCAAACTTTATTGTCACCATGAGATGTGCAGAAAGTACATTTACTTGTTGTTTTATCAAGTTATGACATGGCTTCTAATTCTACAATAAAAAGTGTTAGATCAAGTTGTTTCGGCTCTGTTCATAAGCATGTCAAAAACTCTCTCAAAGAGATGGAGACATCTTGCTCCATTGTACCTCATCAAATACATGTTTTAGTTGGAGGTAAATATTTTCACAAACCTTAAGATTCTTTTTATTAGTGTGAACAAATCCAGAGGTATTCTAATTTTTGAACAAGTCAGTACCTTTAGTGGTTCCAATATGGTTTTCTTAAAGCTGTACAAAAAATCAGGCTGGACAAAACATGAAAAAAACTTACATAAGGAAGCTGAAATATCTCTTGACAGATGAGTAGTAAACAACTTTTCTCAGATTCCCTAACTATCCTTTGCTAATCCTTTGTATTTTTCTAAAATACTTAGGAAAGAATGGGTAATGGTAAAAACATTGTGTTATTTTTAAATACTTGTCTACATTGGTTCTTAGTTTTTGTTCGCATGAAGGTGCTTATGATAATCATAGAATCACTTATGCTCAGTAGTGAAAGAATGATCAAAGATTGTATAGCTCAACCACCTGATGTTTAAACTTCTTTTCCAACATCCAACTAAATGGACATTCAAATTCTTTTTGCATACCTGCAAAGATGGGGAACACATCACCTTGCATAAATACCATTACCTCTTTGTATATCCCTCATCATTTTGAAGGTCTTCTATATATCGAGCTGAAATAAGTTTCCTAGAACTGTTTAACAATCAGTTATTGTTCCCAGAGTTATCAATTATCAGACCTGGAAAAGACTTTCTAGATGTCATACTCTAATGTTTTCCAAACTGTAGAAACCACTAGTGGGTTATAAAATTCAATTTAGTAGGGCACAACTAGCATTTTATAAAAATGAAATAGAATATCTGAGTATAACACCTGTAGCAAAGATATATTTTGTTTTGTAAAATTTTATGTTACCTACAAATATATGCATGTGTCTGCTGGGTTGCACCATTGATAATTAAAAAATAAAAAATCCTCACCCAAGAATATATACTTATTGATTTTAGAGAGAGAGAGGAAGGGGGAGGAAAAAAAAGGAAGAAGAAGAGAGAGGGGAGAGAGAGAGAAAGAGATCAATGTGAGAAACATTGATCACTTGTGCCCTGACTGGGGATCAAACCCACAACCTTTCTGTTCATGAAACAATACTCCAACCATCTGAGCCACCTGGTCATGGCACCACTGGTAATTTTAAAGACTTCAAGAGACATTGATGTAGAGTATTACCTTTTTGCAGTTGAGGTAGTCTCAGAAAAGTAAAATGACTTGTCCAAGATCCCAGCTGGTCATGGGAACCATGCAGTTAGCATTCTCTAGGCCCACATCTAGTGTTCTTTCTCCTGCAAAATCAAATTCCTGGGACCTTGTTGAAAAAAATCTAATTTCATTTCCATATATCAGTTTCTCAAATATTAGTAACCCTCTTAGTTCCTCACTGACTTTTCTCTTTTTCATAAAGAATATTCCTATTTTAAAAAAAATGAAAACAAAATGGTTTTCAAATCCTTCATCATCCTCATTTGTCCTCATCTATAAATGCTTTCAATTGTTTGTATCCCTTTTCTTGTGTTGTACTCAGAAGTAAAATAAAACCAACCCCTCCCCCCCAAAACCATTTACATGTGTTAGTGTGTTATCATCTCCATTTTGCAGTCACTCTGCTCCTATAAAGGCAATTTAGTTTTGCATTATCATTTTCAGAAGCCATACCATACTATTGAGTCTTACTGAGTTTATTTTCAATTCAACCACTTAATTCCTTTTACTTATGAGAAGAAATGGAGGGAGCAAGTCAGGGTAGCAAAGAAAGAAGAAAATAAACTAGTATTTAGTAAATGCCTACCATACTCTAGGGACTTTCAAAGTGTAAATTCCCTTCTCACAATAATGTAGCATCATTTTATAGATGAATAAACTGAAGTCAAGCATGGGATAACAAGAAACTTTCCAAGATCAGTTACAATGGCAGCACCAGGGATTACGAAAGGATTTGAATGTGGTCTACTATATGATCTAAATTCTCTCCATTTTGAATTTAACAGGTTGGTTGACAGGAACAAACACAGTATAGGCATACCTGGTTTTATTGCATTTTGCAGATGTTGCATTTGTTACAAATTGACGGCAGACTCCACCAACAAAAAAATTATGACTCACTTGACTGTAGGACTCACGGGATTGTGGTGGTCTGGCACATGACCCGCAATATCTTCAAGGTATGTCTGTATCTTATTTTTCTCACTATACAAAGGTGGATGGGTTGCAGATGCTCCAGCGCTCAGTGTTCTGGTTAACGTTGGATGGAGCTCTAATTCCACAGGCAGCATGTCCTGATGACTCATTAAGAGCTTGCTGCTTTCCTGGGTCTAGCTTACTCATGCTTTCTCCCACTGCTGTATTCCAACACTGTGTGAAGGACCACACTCTATCTGCACCTTCCACTGTACATGAATCAGACTCCTCACTGGTTTCAACAAGAAATCTGCTCACACAGTGTATCTTATAATGCATTAAAATCTCCACAGTGATAATTTAATTTTAAGGGTAAATTTAATGCATATAATCCAGTGATAATGGGACAGGTGTGTATAGTCCTCCCTGTTTCACTGTCTTCATTTCATTGTTTCCCACTCCCTAAGAATCCTGAAACACCAGTTCAAAAGAACCTATGCATCCTATATGTTCATAGCAGCACTATTTACAATAACCAAGTGCTGGGAACAGCCTAAGTGCCCATCAGTAGATGAGTGGATCAAAAAACTGTGGTACATTTACACAATGGAGTACTATGCAGCAGAAAGAAAGAAGGAATTCCTATTTTTTGCGACAGCATGGATGGAACTGGAGAGTATTATGCTAAGTGAAATAAGCCAGGTGGCGAAAGACAAATACCATATGATCTCACCTATGAGAAGAACCTAATGAACAAAACAAACAAATGATCAAAATAGAACCAGAGGCATGGAAACAAGGAACAGACTAACAGTGACCAGAGGGGAGGGGGGAAAGGGGATAAGTGGGGAAAGAAGGGAAGGATCTAGTCAAGGAACCTGTACAAATGCCCTATAAACATGGACAACAGGGTGGGGATTGACTGTGGGATGGAGGTGGGTGTGGCTGAGGAGAGCAATGGGAGGAAATTGGGACAACTATTAAAAAAGAACAGTAAAAAATGGCAAAAATATTATCATCTTTACCATGAAAGGAGTTTTTACCCACAATCAGGTCCCTTGGGGACCTCAGCTTCTCTCTCATGGAATTTATTCCAAAAAATTTAAATATTCTCCTTTCAAGAATTTCTCCCTCTTATTATGCCATTATTAAATTTTATATTATTATATAGTATTTAAAGGCGACTTTTCTGCCTCAGTTTGTCTGAGTCTACAAAAGCTGTGTATGATAAAGTAGGCACCACATACCCAAAAATCCTAGAGAGAGGGATTAGAGCACATATACAGAATGTAGACTCTTCTACATGATTGATGGGGTCTGGCCAGCATGAGACTATCACCTACCATAAGGGCATGAAAGAAGCAGGCACACTTCAGATTCTTCAGCTCATGGAGGGAAGGAGCCAGGGAACATGGGCCAGACACTGGCAGTATCTGCCAGGCTTGGGTTAATAATTAAAAGTCACTGCTGAAAAGGGAGGGTGGTGCCTGCTAGAAATCACAAGACCATGTTAGTTTCAAGTCAATATGGCCTTTCTTGAGGTTAACTAGAAAGGGCAAAAGTTATATACAGAAACCAATACCTTTGGAATAATGGAGGTCATGGACATCAGACAACACTTTGTCAAGGACATTAAATCTGTGCAGTGAAATATCACATGACTCCAGAGAAGGGGATGAGGGGTGGGCCAGGACAGAACTCTGAGTGAAGTATGAGCTGGAGGCAAGTAGGAAGGTTTGTAGATGCCTGAGTGTGTATATGTGTGCATTAACCCTATACTCAAAGGGTTTGAAAAATCAGAGACTTTGAAGAATAGATTTTATCTAAATATTTAAGAATAGGACAAATTATAAGCATGTGGGAAGTTTTTCCTCCTCTGTTATGATCTGTGAATTTGAATCTTGGATACCTTTACAAACTAGCAAACATCACAAGCAATTGCTCTATTCATTGCCAAGGTAACATCTAGAAATCTCCGTTCTGTCCTCTGAACCACTATAGCAACCCAAGAATCTAATTTGGTGCCTCATAAATGATTTGTTCCATCTCCTGACATTTATTTTTAAATTCTATGAAAACACCAGCTCACAGAATGTTGTGTTTTTTTCTCCAGTATTTCTGCTGTTTCCCAGCTGTTTGAAACATTTTGTGTCTTTGAGTTCCTCAAACTACCTCCTGTGATGAAGATTACCTTAATTGCTTGTCTGTGGAACATTCGGTCAGAGACAGAATATGCTGTAACAATTATCAATAGGTGAAGGCTGACATTTTACATTCCTCGTTAGTCAATTAACAGTTTCTTATGGCTTCTCCATTGGTTTTTTGTTTTTTATTTTTCTTTTTTGCCTTGAAGCCAGGAAATCCTTTGAAATTTTGTGATCACAAACAACTTCATCGTCCCCCTAAAGGCCCACATCCTGGTCAGAGAAAAGGCTTGTTTCCTTTCAAACAACACTCAACAACCATTTATTGAGCACCTATTATGTGCCTGACACTAAAATATATATAGGGGATACAGAGGTGAACTTATTAGACTGGGTCTTGCCTCTATGGTACCTGTATTCTAGTGGAGGAAACAGAAAATAAACATGTAAAGAGATCAATCTGTGAGGTCATTTAACATAAATGACAATGTTATGAAGAAAATAAAGGAGCAATCGATATTATCTTTTTTGGTGTTTTCTCTCCCCAGAGCTATTTTATGCACATATAAAAATTACAAATATATATTCTGTTTTTTTTAACATATATGGTAGCATATTGGCCCTGGCTGGTTTAGCTCAGTGGATTGAGCGTCGGCCTGCGAGCTAAGTGTCGCTGGTTCGATCTTCCAGTCAGGGTACATCAGAGAAGGAAAACTCTGACTCTAAAAAACCTCCGCTGCCTTGCGGCATACCTCTTCAGGGGAAAGGCTAAGGGAGTAAACCCCGACAGAAAATCCGGAGCCGGAGTCCCTAAGGCGATTTGACGTTGTAGTCAACACCAGCAACTCCTGCGGCGCACCTGAAGCCAAGCTGTATTGACTCCGTCTTTCCCTTGGACCCTTCAGCTGCGAAGAGAGGGGGGGGGTCTGCTGCATGGGCAACAGCGGACCCTCCATATTACCCTGCCCAGGCTCTGTAGCTTCAGCGTCATCGCAAGATGTCGATTCAACACGGGAGGAGACAGATACTACCATGTCACTCCCGAGTCGGACTGCACAGCCATTCTCGGCGGTGCAGATAGACTCTTAAGAAGCTACACCATCGTCTCTCGAGACGGACGGCTGCCGACGACGACGACGACGATGGTAGCATATGATATATACAGTTGACACTTGAAGAACATGGATTTGAACTTCACAGATCATTTGTGCACATTTTTTTCCCAATAAATACCTGTACTATTTTGATACACAGTTGGGGTTTTGCCGATGTGGGGGTCCAAACAGATACCCCTTAATGCTCAGCACATTGGTATACTTTAGTGTGGGTCTGTTTTTATGCACTGTGCTGAGCATTAAGGGCCTCTCTTAATTTGGAAAAATATTTTTTTTAGGTTTTGGTAATTTTCTTGAATTACTACAGTGAATATTTTCTCCCTCTATTTTCTTTATTCTGTCTTTCTGGATTTCCTGTTATCCAGATATTTCAAGTTCTTTTTTTATTTTTTTATTTTTTATTTTTTTTTTCTATTCTTTATATTTTTATTCCCCCCCCACTAAAAAATTTTCTGTTTGTTTGTTTTTCCACTACAGTTGTCTCACTTTTTTTCCCCCTCTTGCTTCCCTGCACCCTGCCCCCCCCCACAGTCAGTTCCCACCCAGTTGTCCATGTCCATGGGTCATTCATACATGTTCTTTGACTAGACCCTTCCCCTTCTTACCCCTTCTCTCCCTCCCATCTCCCCCTTTGTTACTGTTAGTTTATTCCTTGTTTACATACCTCTGGTTCAATTTTGCTCATTTGTTTGTGTTGTTCATTAGTTTCCTGTAACAGGTGACAGCATAAGGTAATTTTCTTTTGTTGCCTGGCTTATTTCGCTAAGCATAATTCTCTCTAGTTCCAATCATGTTGTTGCAAATGGTAGAAGTTCCTTCTTTCTTTCAGTACTTATTCATTGTCATTTTCCCCCTTTGTACTCGTGTTCCTCTCTGTCTCTCTGTTTCTTCATCTTCTTAAAGCAGACCCTTTAGCATCTCTTGCAATGCTGGTTTGGTGGAGATGTATTCTTTTAGCCTTCTTTTGTCTTGGAAACTCCTTATTTCACCTTCCATTTTGAATGAAAGCCTTGCTGGGTAGAGTATTCTTGGTTGTAGGCCTTTGTTTTTCATTGCTTGGAATATTTTTTGCCATTCCCTTCTGGCTTGTAGTGTTTCTGCTGAGAAAACTGATGATAGCCTTATTGGAGCTCCCTTGTATGTTATTAGTTGTTTCTCTCTTGCTGCTTTTAGGATTCTCTCTTTGTCTTTGAATGTTGGCATTTTAATTATGATGTGTCTTGAAGTGGGCCTGTTGGGGTTCATCTTCATTGGGACCCTCTGTGCTTCCTGGACTTGCGTGACTCTTTCTCTCGTCATGTTAGGAAAGTTTTCTGTCATTAGTTTTTCAAAGAGGTTTTCTATCCCTTGCTCTTCTTCTTCTCCTTCTGGAATTCCTATGATACGGATATTATTACGTTTCATGTTGTCCTGCAGCTGTCTTAGAACCTCTTCAGTCTTGTTCAGTCTTTTTTCATTTTGTTGCATTGTCTGGGAGTTTTTGTGTAGGTTGTCCTCCAGCTCGCTGATCCGATCTTCTGCTTCCTCTAGCCTGCTTTTAATTCCTTCTACTGTGTTCTTCAATTCAGAGATCGTATTTTTCATTTCCTCCTGGCTCTTATTGATAGCTTCTATGTCTTTTTTCATGCTCACGTAATTTTCTGTGAGTTCCTTGTAGTTTTTCTGGAGTTCTTTGAAGTTTCCGCTGAGCTCATTCAGCTTCTCCATAATCCATGTTTTGAATTCCATATCTGATAGTTCGCTCCCCTCTATTTCATTTAGCACTCTTTCTGGGGATTCTACCTTTCCTTTTGATGGGAGGTTGTTTCTCTGTCTCCCCATTTTTTTGACTCCTATTGTTTGTTGGTGCTTCTTGGAATGATCTGCACTTCCTGGATCTGCCTCTGGTGGCGTCAGATCATGTACCAGTCTGGCCCTAGGCAGCCTGTTGGAGACTTCCAGGGATCTACTGCTGTTGTCTGTCTTCTTTGATTGTTAATCTATTCAATCTGTGATTAGCTGTCAGGCTTAAGGACTGTGGGTGTGGCAGCTTAATTCCTGTAGGCAGGGCTTTTGCTTCCCCTCAGGCTGACGCCACTTGGAGGGGAATGGTCTACCCGCAGTACTGGGGATGAGTCAGCACTGGGACCCAGTCAGCTGCTCCTCCAGTTCTCCCCTCAAAGCCACCGTGCCAAATTCTCCCCAAGTGTCTCCAGTCCTCTCTGCCTTCCCTCTGCTTGAGCCCAGGGTAAGTGGTGGCCAAAATATTTTCGTATGTGATCCACTTAAGAGCTCTTTTTCTCCTGCTGTTTCTCTCCGGCTAGCAAGAAAGCCTGTGGCTTTTCGTTTTTCACAGCTGATACTATTTTACTTTCCACTCTGTCGCTGTAGGCTGGGAAGCCCAGCTGGGGGTTTAGACCCTGCCCTTCTCAGGGGGAATCCCCGGCTGCTGAGCTGTTTCTCAGCCCCTTCAGCTGCCACCCGTGGGAGCCCAGCCAGCCCTTCCACGTCTCCGCACTCCCTACCGGTCACGTTGTGATGTAGCGGCCTTTTCTGTCTCTCCGTGGTTATAAGACTTCTCTCCAGCTGGTGTTCGGTTCGTTATTCCAGATGATTTCCCAGATATTTCAAGTTCTTAACTAGTTGTCTTCCAATTCTGTTAACTTTTTATACTTATTTTCCATCTTTGTTTTTTTATTTAGGTTTGGGGAGATTTTCTCAACTTTACCTCTAAAGCTTTCCATTGATAGTTCTTCATCTACTCTCATGTTTTTAATTTCACAAAACACAAACAAACAAATAAACAAAACCCTAATTTTTTTCTTCTACCATTCTGTTCTTCATTCACGGTTGCCATGCAGGCAGATAACCCGTAACCTCTTTGCCCCTTCTCACCATGGAAAGATGAGAATGAGGCAGGCAGAATATAGATACAAAGGGAAGTTGACATAGGGGCTTGTGTTGGGAAACTGAGAGCTAGAAGCTTGGAATTGTGATTAGTGCTGAGTGAGGTTTTATTGATTAGATTAAAATCACTGGGCTTGATTAAATTTGCTGGAATAGAATAGACCAAATTGTCTTCTCTAGTTGAGTGAGACACTAAAAGCTAAGCAAATATATGCAATCATAAAAAATAAGCCTGTTTGTTATATATATTCACCATAATTATAGGGTTAATATATATTTATTCTCTAATCACACCTGTGTTTTATTATCTGCCTATTCTGTAAATTTTTGAATGATACCTGTCATGGAGCAGAGAAGCTATGGGAGATTCCTTACTTATGGGCAAGTATGACAAAGATGGGTACCTGACCACCAACTGTCCCTATTCTCCTTTCAAGTGTCTGCTCAGCCAGAGAATGCATCTCCCATCTTCTCCTTGCATCTAGGTAGGGTCATGTGACTAATTCTCCCTCAAAGTGTGTGAATAGACATGATACGTACATGCCATTCCCACCTGATGTGTTAATATAAGATGTATATCTTCCGTATCATGCCCATCCCCATGAAATCTTTTTTTTGCTTTGCTGCTCATTTTTTATATTTTTATTTATTATTGTTATTGTTGTTCTTTTACAGTTGTCCCAATTTTTCACTTATTACTCTCCGCTACCCTGCCCATTTCCCTCCTCCCTACTCCCACAGTCAATGCCCCTCCCCATGAAATCTGAGCTACAGGTAGCAGCTTGAATCCCTGTGTCATCACTTTGAGGAAAACTTCATTTCAAACTGAGTCATCAACAAGAAAGAAACTTTCAATATTGTGTTAAGTCATTGAGGTTTTAGGTTTTTTTTTTTTTGTTATAATAGTCTGTGCTGATAAATATGTACATAGACACATTTTTATCTATATAACTGAATAGCTGAAACTAATGGGAATGCTCCTTGTATTATTAATGCTGCCACCTGTGACAAAGGTCACAAATATTCTTATGCCTAGGTGCACATTAAATTTTGGAGACACTTTTTACAAAGCTACTACAATAGTGCTATATCCCACTGTAAAAAATAAATAAGTAAATAAATAAATGTACAGTATATTAAACTCTAGACTCCTACTAATAGATTACTATGAGAGGATTATTCACTTTACTGAGTTATCCATCTTGTCATTAAAAAAAAATGTCAGGCTTCCTTAGGACATTTGGAAATATACAATAATTTAACTTAACAAGATTATATTACTTCCATGCAAGACCCAACTCCCCTCCCAGCTCACACTTCCCATGAGGCACCCATTCACTTGAATGTGGTGTACCTGGGAAGTGCTGCTCCAGAGGCTCAGGCAGGGCCATTCTTGCACAGCTGACATTTCTTTCAAGCATTCATCACACTGACAGTAATGCTACAGGATACACCTCTCACAAGTGCAAAGTGGGCAGGAACACTCAGAATTTCCAGCCACCTCAGACTCGAAGCACCCATTTACTGCAGATGGGACTTTGGCTCTATATCCCTTCTCCGGATTGTCCCTGGAAACCCTCAGGTTTATGTTACTTTTCAGAACATCACAGAATGTGCTCAGCTCAGTTCCTTTCAAGAGTCATCCAGGACATACCATCTTAGCATTTGTGCTCACTCAGTCCTATAAGAGCAAGCCCTTAGCTTTGTAGATTAATAAGAAAAGTTTCTTAGAACCATCCCACCTCTTCTCTACACTTTTTGACATTCTCTTCTTGGGAGAAGCTGAAGAAGTAAAAAGAATTTCCAAATTCTAGTAGGACAATGGACATTCCAACTTCCCTGAAACTTAGCAATAGATCAAGGCATTTGTGATACTGTGTGCTTCTCATGATATTTCTTGAAATCTACCTATTGTAAATTATATACAATGTTAATAGTAACAGTTAATAGTTATTGAGCACTTACAATGTGCTGAATACTGGTCTAGTGCTTTACAAGTATTAATTTATCTCATCGTCACAATTACTTCCTAATGTTTAAAGAGCAATGGTTAATTGCCCAATAAATATTGACTGTTTTTATCCAGTCTGCTTACTCAGATGGCCTCTCCTTGTCATTGTGATTCTTCTGTCCTGGGGAATCATTCCATTTCTGGGTTTGTGGCTTATAAGCCTTTCTCATCTGGCCACAACCAGGTTGTGACAATTAATTATAGTTGTTTTGATTCTCTGTTTCTAGTCACTGCCACATTCTCTCCCACACCACTCCCTTCCTATATACACATCATTTCTCTCAGTTGTAATAAAAATAAATACCACACATAGTATTTGGTATTTGCAGAATAATTCTTCATAGAACCACAAGCTTTTGGAACTAAAGAGAATGTCATTAAACTTTCTGCTTTTTGCAGATATGGAAACTGGGCCCAGAGAGATGAGGTTACTTGCCCCTGATTAGTTGATTTAATTGTTCAGCTGGTACTATTCTTCAGGAAGGTTATTTTCCAGTTCTTTCTCACCACTCCATGGAGAAAAAGGCCTTCATCATAAAGCTTGTTTGAAACCACAAAGTGGGTAAAAAGAAAGTCAGTCTCTCTCTTACTTTTCCTTTATTTTTTCTATCAACTAAAGAGCTTAGGTTTTTTCAAAGTGCAGCTGGGGATAACTTTCACGTGATCATACTGTCATATTGCCAATTAATATGGAGGTATCCATTGAAATACCATGTTTGTTTATTTATAAATGTTATAAATGATAAAAATACAGTGACTGAAAAAAATGCATAGATTTCTGTGCATGTTGCTATTTAATCACAGGATTTTATGAATTTTGGAGCATTCATTTACCCTTTGAAGGGTTAGAAGTTTTTAAATTTTATTTTTAACTGCAGTTTACATTCAATATTATTTTGTATTAGTTTCAGATGTACAGCATAGTGGTTAGACAATCATATACTTCACAAAGAGCTCCCTCCAGTGTTTCAAGTACCCATCTGGTACCATACATAGTTATTACAATATTATTGACTATATTCAAAAGGTTAGTAGTTTTAAGATGTGTAAGAATGGTTGAACGAACAGTGCAGTAGGGTTCCCGTTTCTCCACATCCTCGCCAGCACTTGTTGTTTGTTGATTTGTTGATGATGGCCATTCTGACTGGTGTAAAATGGTATCTCATTGTGGTTTTTATTTGCATCTCCCTGATGGCTAATGATGTTGAGCATTTTTTCATGTGTCTATGGACCTTCTGTATGTCCTCTTCAGAAAAGTGTTTGTTCAGGGCGTTTGCCCACTTTTTAATTGGGTTGTTTGTTTTCTTGATGTTGAGTCGTATAAGCTCTTTATATATTTTGGAAATCAGTCCCCTGTCTGTGATGTTATTGGCAAATATGTTTTCCCATATGGTTGGTTTCCTTTTCATCTTGCTGATGTTTTCTTTTGCTGAGCAGAAACTCTTTAGTTTGATGTAATCCCATTTATTTATTTTTTCCTTTATTTCTCTTGCTTTAGGAGATGTATCTGTGAAGAAATTGTTATGTGAGATATCTGAAATTTTCCTGCCTATGTTTTCCTCTAGGACGTTTATGGTGCCATGGCTTACATTTAAGTCTTTGATCCATCTTGAGTTTATGTAAGTTGGTGGTCTAGTTTCATTTTTTTGCAAGTCCCTATCCAGTTCTCCCAGCACCATTTGTTAAAGAGGCTCTTCTCACTCCATTTTATGTTCCTTCCTCCTTTATCAAATATTAGTTGACCATAGCAGACTGGTGCAGCCACTATGGAAAACAGTATGGAATTACCTCAAAAAATTAAAAATGGAACTGCCTTTTGAACCAGCGATTCCACTACTAGGATTATACATGAAGAATCTTGAAACACCAATTCAAAAGAACTTATGCACACCTATGTTCATTGCAGCCCTGTTTACAATAGCTAAGTACTGGAAACAACCTAAGTGCCCATCTGTAGATGAGTGGATCAAAAAACTGTGGTACATTTACACAATGGAATACTATGTAGAAGAAAAAAAGAAGGAACTCCTGCCATTTGCAACAACATGGATGGAACTAGAGAGAATTATGCTTAGTGAAATAAGCTAGGCAAAGAAAGAAAAATACCATATGATATCACCTAATACAGGAAACTAAAGAACAACACAAACAAAAGAACTAAATAGAACAAAGAGCAGAATAGCAGTCAATAGGGGGGAGGGGAGAGGGAAAGAAGGGGGATAAAAGTAAGGGAAGGGTTTAGTCAAAGAACATGTATAAATGACTGATGGACACGGACAATGGGGAGGGATATGATTACGGGAGAAGGGGTGGGCTGGGTGGGGGAGAGAAATGGGGGAAAAATGGGACAACTATAATTGAAAAACCAAAAATTAAAAATTAAAAAAAAAAAGAAAAAGAATGGTTGAACCATGTAAAGAACTTTAAGAAGCCACAGAATGCCAATAAGGAAAGATCAAATAAGTTATTAGACTTAAAAAACACTCAGCGTTGATGACAATAAAGATGGATAGAAAAATTGAATAATAAGAAAAATAATCAGAAAAATTAAGACAAGTTAAATGCAATAGGCTTATCAAGAAGTATATAAGCTTAAGAGCATAATGTAGGAAATTTGTTAAAACTGAGAGCTTAAGAACGAAAAACTTGTGGACTAATTTTTAAATATATTAAATAACTTTCTTTAATGTTGTCAAGATGAAAAGATTTCTTTGGGCTCACTGTCTGAGATAGCCACTCAATAATGAAATCATTGCATATACATGAGAAGGAAATAACCCACAAATTATATATTAAGGAGCACAACTCATCAATGACTTTCACATTGCAGGATGCCTGCAGAAAGTCACTACTTGGAAATGATCCAGGCCATTTTCAAATATTTGGCCAGATAAACAAATACATCAATATTTTATTAATATCTATTAAGTTCTGCTTAACACACATGTTATATACTATATAGTTAAGTTACTGTTAATTCCCATATGGAGAAACAAAAACTCCAATGGATGCTTGGCAGAGTCACCAACCTATTAAGATGCCACATTCTTGGATTCTGACCAAGTCTAGAGTGACGTCGGAGTAAGAAAAGCTGAAAGAGGGATAGATAGTTGGACCAGAAATACAGGTCATGTAAAATTTTAGATTTTTTTTCCTCTAAGGTTTTTCCCTCCCTTTGTTGACCTCAGAATCAAGACAGAGTTTAGAAGTCAAGTTTTAGGTGAAACATTGATAAACCTGAGGATACACAAGGAAGTGGTAAGGGAGAAACTAGAACCATGGATGATCTAGTGACCAAGCCATAGGAGGAAAGATTGAAGAAGCTGGTTTTATTATTCAACAGAGACTAATGGTGTTTCTGCAATATACTGGTGTCTGAACTGCACTCTGGGGATACAGCCATGAGCAAGGCAGTAGAATGCCTTTCTTCATGGAATTACATTTTAGTGGTAGAGACAGACAAGTGAATAAATGATTTTAATGTAGTGCATTAATATTTAGAGTATGGATTAGAGCAGAGTGCCATGGGAGGGGTGTCTGATTCAGCTTTGTGAGGGGGATGGTTGGAGATGAGTATGAAAGGATGAGCAAAAGTGATCCAATGGACGGAGAAAGACAGAGGGCTAAGATCCACCTGGGAGATCAAGATGGGTTTATGAGCTCAAAGTAATTCAGAGTTTGATAGACACTGTGTAAATGGGAAGGAATGATGAGTGATGAACCTGGAGAAAGAAACAAGGAACAGATAATAAGGAGCCAACAGGGTTTAAAAAAAAAGCTATCTAAGCTTTTTTTAAAGAAGATATTTATGTTAAAAATATTATTCAGGCTAATGTATTAAGAATGTATTGGAGGAGGCAAAAGTGGAGGCAGGAATGTCTCCTAGGACACCAGGAATAATTTAAGGGAGGAGATGTAATGGAAATGAGAATAAAGAGGAATGAGCAGTTACTAGATGTATTAAGGAGGTGGACTTGACACAGCTTGATGGTGAGTAAAATGACAAACAAGATGTCTTCAAATCTACAAAAGACTGGAATTTGCAGGTTCTTATGGGCCTATGGCAGAAGTGGAACTATTGAGTGGAATCAAGTTTTAAAAGTAGACAGAAATTTCAAATAATGAGCATGACTCATAACTTGGGAGGCCATGGGGTCCTGGTAATCATTAGACCTCATGGAGATTTCAAGTGAAAATTGGGACAAATACCTTTCAAGGATGCTGTAGAGGATATTTCTATATGGCACTTGGCCTATGTGATTTTGAATGTCCACCCAAATTCTGAGATTCTATTCTGGTTGACATGACACCATGAGGCATCTGCCAAGACTGACTCTAGGCAAGCAAAAATGTCTTGATATTCACTTAGCAGCTCTGACTTCTAGGATCTGCACTTTTGTTCTGACATGGAGATATCTAAGAAAACATAGAGAAAAACACAGAGGGAATTACGGCATTAAACCTTGCTTTTCTCTACTGAAGCCATTTCGAGTTTATGTTCTATGTCTGTGCACCATGGTGGTTCTGGGATGCAGCAATGAGGTCAGGAATAAACCCAGACCTCTCAGCTTCTAATTCAGTGTACTCTGCCTACTGGATTTATTGATTCCAAATGCTAAGAGCTATTCAACAGTTGGAGCAGACATTAGCAGCATATACTCTATAAAGTTTCTTTGGTATCTTCCAGATGTTGCTGAAACAACATGACATCAACCAGCTAAAACACTGAGGGAAATTCCACAGCAATCAAACCACAGTGTGGGTACATAAGTTGAGAAAATGAGTCCTGATATGACGAAAAGCAAGTGCATTTATTTCTGGATCTAATGTGCTTTTTCTTTTCCCCCTAATGATTCTCAAGCCTCCAACTCATCAACTCATGTTGCCATTTTCTCAGTATTAGAAATATTAGGTCATATCCTGCCCCCTCCCCAATTTATAACAGTTGCTTTGCTTTATACTATCCAAAGCTACAAACTTTTATGACATTTATGTAACTTGGGTATAAATACATAAAGATTCTTTGATACATCTAAAAGCTCATTAAAATGGGACCATTCCATGGCAGACGCAGGATCAAGTCTATCATAGAAGTGCCCCAAACTTTGAAACGGGAGCTAGTGGAGACCAAGAAGCATTCATTCTATGGCAGTGGCAGGACAGCAAGACTGAATTTCCAGGCAAGTGATGGTAGTGAGGATCACTGTGGCCCCCAGCACCCCCTACCAACAAGCTGGTGGAATAAGCTGCAATATTTAGAGCTTGAAGGCATTGGCAGCGGCGACCTCATCAGTTCCTTGACTAGATGTGGGGTGTTGTTCCTCATTGCAGTATTTGTGAGTCCGGCTGTCATTCTTTTCTCATGATTTTGTAAAGTACACATTATTCTTATAGTAAATTCAATTTCTGATTCAAATCAACCAGGGTTGACTTCTGTTGCTGAAACTAATAATCCTGATCAAAATAGAACAATGCAAAGGAATAACGTGCTCTGATGATTTAATGAAAAAAGTTACATCAACAAGTGCTTTCTCTGTTTACTGTTAAACTCTCTCTATTAAAATAGCTGTTCACACGATGTATAGGAAATAGGAGAAGGAGAGTTGAGTGTAACTGAGTTGCTTACTATTCTGTTATTTTCAGTGGGCAAAAAAAGTTCAGGGAAAAAAATGCATGGTATGAAAACTAATTCACACTAACGTATAAATTACCCTACTCTATGACTAATTTACGCTTGAAAATAGAATCTTGCATTTCAACTGAATCTTTAATTAAGGCACAGTGAGATTTTTAGCAAGTTAATTGGGCAAGTTATTTCATTCCCCTTCAGATATATTAGCTACCCAGAAAATAATTCTATACAGAAACAGATATGAAGAGAGAGATGGTGACATAAGGAAGAGCTTCTCGTTTTCCCTAGAAAGTTCTTCACCAGAGCTCTCTCCAGAGAATAGAGTCAGGCTGTTGAATATTTAGATATCCTGGGGTAAAACCCTAAAATTTCCCTGCCACAGGGAACAATGGAAGAATTATTCTGTTGACACCTTAACTGCTTAGAGTGAATTGTGGAGTTAAGGAAAACAGTGTGATCATCATTCTTTTTCAGATGAAGGTATTTGTTTTTCATTGGTCTTATTTGCTTGTTTAGTTAGGATTGTCAGCATTTACTGAAAAATAAGGTAAGAATTAT
Source organism: Furipterus horrens (assembly GCF_987537825.1). Classification (NCBI taxonomy): domain Eukaryota; kingdom Metazoa; phylum Chordata; class Mammalia; order Chiroptera; family Furipteridae; genus Furipterus; species Furipterus horrens. Next base: position 169,627,111 of record NW_028327174.1, on the reverse strand, counting down.
TGTTATATGTTTATAGTTAGTCTTCTAGTCACAGGTCTGTCATCTGTTTAAATAAGATTTTTGCCTTTGTTAGAGGTGTCAATGTATGAAAAGATTCTGGCAGAATGAGGTTCCTGGGATGAGGCAAATATATGTTCAGAGTTTAATGGTTCTAGTTAAGGCAGAAACCCTTTAAGCAAAGAGTCTGGAATAGAGCAAGGCTCAAATTTGGTAATTATGTTTCTCCCACAGGGGTCATTAATCCACATTTGGTCTTCAATTTGTTCTAGTGGAATAATTAAAGAAAACTTTCATTGCATTAATTTATGTATTCACCCATTCATTCAACAAAAAATACATGTACTGAGCACCTGCAATGTGCCAGATTTTATGCGAGGCCTTGAGTATTTTCAAAGCTAGTATGAGACAGAATCCTGTATCTCCATCAGCTTGATATCTAATTCTGGAAAGATGTTTAGGCTCACATATGCTACACGGTAGTTGGAATCTTTTCGTTACATGCACTAGAACAGCTTAAAATTCTTTCTACCATTTTAGGAAGGCAATGGAAGGACTTCAGGGTTGTGCTCACTGTGGGGAATTACTCATGTAATTCTCATTAGTGCAAATGGGAAAGAGGTGTAAATCCACAGTGATCTAGCTGAGAAAACAAACACTCCTTCTTTGACTTCTGTTGTTTGTTTCTATTTGTTCCAGGTTGAGTCAGGGAAATAATCAGGAAAATTATACGTGTTCAATTGCCCAGTTGCTCCAGAACCCTTGGAGTATCTAATCACAATAATTAAAACAAAGCAAGGAGACTCAAATGCTGAATTTAAGTACTCTCAAGAGGGAAAGAGACCATTTGAAGGGGGAAGTATGAGTGCTTTGTGGTAAGTAAATTTTTATAGACAGAAGCATGGTCTACAAAGGAAGAATGTATGGGGATTATGGCAGATCAATCAATAAATATGTATTAAGATCCTACTGTGTCCCTAGCACTGTATTAGACCATTTGAGGGGACAAAGGATACATTTTACAGTCTATTGGGGGAGATAGGACCAACAAGTTATATGTGATTGAAACAGAAACTGAAATTGTGGTTTAAAAATGGGACAGAATATTTGAAATAAGAGCATTGAGAGAAATTGCAGAACCTGAGGTCATAGGTCCTGATATCACTTATTCAGGCACTAAAAGCCATGTTGCAGCCATAAATAACCATCAAGTCTTAGTGGATAATAACCACAAAGGTTGTGGGTCCTATATGATTGCGGGAGAGGGGGTGGGTTGGGTGGGGGAGAGAAATTAGGGGAAAAGGGGACAACTGTAATTGAAAAACCAAAATTTAAAAAAAAAAAAAAAAAAAAAAAGGTTGTGGGTCCTTTTCATATCTCCTTGCTCTGGGATCCAAGCAGGTAGAGCTGTCACTCTCTTGAATATTGCTGTACAGGGAAAGAGAAAGCTCTGTAGGGTCATGAACTGACAAACAAACACTCCCTTTTACAACTCACTGGCAAGACCTAGTCCTATGGTCCCATTCAACCACATGGGGGCTGGGAAACATAATCCCACTATCTGCCCATAAAGCAGATAGCTGGGAATATAAGGTAAACAGCACTAACGATTATGACTCTGATATCACCAGACAGAATGTTCAAATAAGGTCACACTAAAATTAAATTCAATGTGATGCCCCTCCCCTGTGCGAGATTTTACTGAAGGGCTAGTGGTCTTCATACTTGGGTGTGCATTAGAATCACCTGGAGGGCTTATGAAACCATAGATTGCTGAGTCTCACAGCATGCGGGGTGGGGCCCCCAAATTTCCAGTCCTGTCACTTTCCCAGGGAATACTGATGCTGCTCATCTGGGAACTGCACTTTTAGAACCACTGTTTAGGAAAATCCAATGGAAGGTTCTTCTCTCAAGCTTCAGTAAAACCTTACCAAATGCCAGAGCCTGACTGGTGTTCTGCGGAATGGATGAAAACTTTAGATACCCCAGCTGGAGGGATGGCTGCTTTCAGAACCCACAGAGGTCTCCACCCAGCCTCATCTGGTGAATTTGGAGTCTGTGTCTCTCCTTTGTTCCTTGCATGCCTCCTTATGGTAGAGGCTACCTTTCTCTCACTGGCTGAAAGATTCCAGAAATATATCTTCATATTCCATGACCAAGAAGATAGAACCCAGAGATCATTTGCTTCCTCTTCTTCCTTCAAATGTCAGGTTTCCAAGTCTACATTTTCTCCCATGGGACCTTCCTTTTCTCAGGATCATTGATGATTTAAAAATATCCATGTCCTTCTTGGGACACCCTGACCCAGACTCACAAATGAGTGGTCCCATAGCACAATCACATCAGAAAACAGTAATGTCACATCCGTACAAAAGATAAACAAAAAGTAAGGTGGTGGGAGATGGGAGGCTATTTCCACTGCATCTGTCCCTCTGTATTACAAAGAAAGCATGGCTCCTTTAATTTCAAATATTTTCTTAAATCTGGGTTCTTTAGACTTAAGTATTGAATAAAGCCAGATGTGGGTCATTAGCCCTTCCATCCAGGTTGAGCTTCATCAAGCCCATCCAAATCTTTGTGTTGTCCTTTCTCCAGGTCATCCTACTTGTCCTTCCTGTACTCTTCCAACTTTCGAACGTCTGGCTTCCTGTGAGCATCAGCCTGAATTAAAGCATGCCTGACTGCTGGGGAACAAGCAAGGACGAGGCATGAAACCATCAGAAAGAGACATCAGAGAGCCCATAGTAACGTGTCTCTGCCTACAACACACACCCTCTGCATAATCACCCAGAGCTCTTGGCTCAGCAGAGTCACTAGTAGTCTGGCCCCTGCTTGACATGTGCATGAATGTCTGGCCCATTTGAGCTGACTTCTAGAAAAAGGAATACCTGCTCTGGAGTTGCATTCAAATCTCTACCCGCTGCGTGCAATTCAGAGAACTATCCTTGAAATGGCAGTTTTCCCAGCTCCTATCATGCCTGCTAAGGTTTCAAAATCTTAAAGATGTTTGAAACCAGAGGCCAACCTCAAGGTACCAACCACATGCTCCTCTTTCTCAATAGTCTTTTCAAATAAAATAATAAAATAAAGGAAAGCTTTGATTCCAAACATAACTTAGAAATAGTAGCTCATTTTTGTGATATCAGCAGGAAAAGAACTACCTTTACTTTCTATCATATGATCTATTTTTTCTTCAAGCATCTCTACCAGAGTGGCATTGGTACATTTGTTAGAATTGATGAAATTGTGTGTACACATCATTATCACCCACAGTCCATAGTTTACATTAGGGTTCACTCTTGTTGTACATTCTATAGGTTTTGACAAGTATGTAAGGACATGCATCTACCATTATAATATACAGAATAGTTTTACCGCCCAAAACATTTTCTGTGCTCTGCCTGTTCATCCCTGCTTCTCACCAATGCCTTGCAACCATGATATTAAAAAAATTATTTATTTTTAGAGATAGGTGAAGGGAGGGAGAAAGAGAGGGAGAGAGACATCAATGTGTGGTTGTCTCTCATGGCCCTCCCACCAGGGACCTTGCCTGCAACCCAGGCATGTGCCCTGATTGAGAATCTAACAGATGACCCTTTGGTTCGCAGGCTGGCACTCAAGCCACATCAGAGCAAAACCATGATTTTTTTAAAGTATATTTTATTGATTATGTTGTTACAGTTGTCCCAACTTTTTCCCCTTTGCTCCCCTCTGCCCAGTACCCTCTTTCCCTTCAGCAATCCAGCAATCCAGGAATCCCACCCCTCTTAGTTCATGTCCATGGGTCATGCTCATAAGTTCTTTGGCTTCATCCTTTCCTATATTATTCTTAACTTCCCCCTATCTATTTTGTTCCTACCAATTATGCTTCTTAATCCCTGGACCATTTCCCCATTTCTCCCCCTTCCCCCTCCCAGCTGATAAACCTCCAAATGATCCACATACCTATGATTCTGTTCCTATTCTGGTTTGCTTACTTAGATTTTGTTTGTATTTTTTAGATTCAGTTGTTGATAGTTGTGAGTTTGTTGTCATTTTAGTGTTCATTTGATCTTCTTTTTCTTAAGTAAGTCCCTTTGACATTTCATATGATAATGGCTTAGTGATGATGAACTCCTTTAGCTTTACCTTGTCTGGGAGGCACTTCATCTGTCCTTCCATTCTAAATGATAGCTTTGCTGGATAGAATAACCTTGGTTGTAAGTCCTTGCTTTTCATCACATCGAATACTGCTTGTCAGTCCCTTCTTGCCTGCAAGGTTTCTTTTGAGAAAGCAGTTGATACCCCTTTGTAGGTATCTCTCTTCTTTTCTCTTGCTGCTTTTAAGATTCTCTTTTTATCTTTCACCATTGGCATTTTAATTATGGTGTGTCCTGATGTGGTCCTTTATGGATCTAGCTTGTTTGGACTCTCTGTGCTTTCTGGACTTGTATATCTATTTCCTTCGCCAAATTCGGGAAGTTTCCTCAATTATTTTTTTTTCACATAAGTTTTCAATATTTTGCTCTTCCTCTTCTCTTTCTGGCAACCCCATGATTTGCATGTTTAAAGTTGTCCCAGTGGTTCCTAAGCCTCTCATCATATTTTTCAATTTTTGTTTCCTCATTCTGTACTGGTTGACTGTTTTTTTCTTCCTTATATTTCAAATCATTGAATTGAACCCCAGTTTCCTTCTCTTCACCATTGGCTTTGTGTGTCCTTCCCTTTGTTTCATTTAGCATAGTCTTCACTTCTTCCCCTATGAATCTACTGTAGTTAAGCATATCTGTCAAGCCTGTGAGCAATTTTATCACCAGTGTTTTGAGCTCTACATCTGTTGGGTTGGTTATCTCCTCATTGCTTAGTTCTCCCACTGGAACCTTGATCTATTCCCTCTTTTGGGACATACTTCTCTGTCTCCTCGTCTTGACAGGTTCCTGTGTTTGCTTCTGTGTCTTAAGTAGAGCTGTCGCACCTGTGACTTTGTAAGGGGCGGAGCCTTAGGTATTCATCAGTGAGGGTGACCTATTTCACCATGTTTTGGCACTGTATGTGGGGGAGGGGTATAAGAGGGAATATGGCCACTTGCTCAGCACTCGCCCCTTTTCCAGGCACTCCTCCCACTTCCCATATGGGACTGGTGCCCCTCTAGCTGTTGCCCTGGCCATTGTTCCCAGAGTGGGTGGGTCTGCGGATGTTCTAGGATTATGGGGGCCCTTTAAACAAGCACATTCTGCTGAGAGACTGGCAGTTTCTTTCTCCATCCCAACCCCCACTGGTTGGCACAGTCAGAAGCAATGAGGCTTTATTTTCCCCGGTGTTGGAACTGTGAGCTGCATGGTCTGATTCGGTGCTGGGAGTGCTCCCCAGGTGCTCCCCAGGTGTGTGATTCTGTTTTCTGCTGGCCTGCTACTGCCACTGCTGCCGCCACTGCCGCTGCTGCTGCTGCCACTGCCACTGCTGCTGCCACCACCACACTGCATTCTCTCCACCCCGGCTCTGCCCATCCTACCTGTCTGAATGGTATTTTTTCTTTATGTCTTTGTTTGTTGGACTTCCATGCAGCTCGATTTCCTGGAACTTCTGATTTTCTCTAGTTTTGGGGTAGTTGTATTCCTTCTTAGTTGTGGAGGGAGATGCAGCATGTCTACCTACGCTTCCATCTTGACCAGAAGTTGATGTCAACCATGATCTTTTTATTGTCTCCAATAGTTTTGCCTTTTTCTAGAATGTCATAGAGTTGGCATCATACAGAATGTAGCTTTTCAGATATTTTTTTTACTTAGTAATATGCAGTTAAGGTTCCTTCATGTCTTTTCATGGCTCAATAGTTCATTTCTCTTTAGCACCGAATAATAGTCCATTGTCTAGATGCACCACAGTTTATTTACACATTCACCTACTAAAAGAGATCTTTGTTGCTCCCAAGTTTTGGCATTAAGAATAAAGCTGCTATAAATGTCTGTGTGCAGGCTTTTATGTGGACATGATTTTCAACTCCTTTGAGTAAATACCAAGGAGCATGATTGCTGGATTGTATGGTAAGAGTATATTTAGCTTTCTAAGAAGCTGCCAAATTATCTTCCAAAGTGGCTGTACTTCTTTGCCTTCTGAACAGTAATGAATGAGGGTGGCTCTTGCCCCACATACTCATCAGCATTTGGTGTTGTCAGTGTTTGGGGTTTTTGTCATTCTAATAGGTGTGTTGAATATTTTTCTAGTGATTATTATTTTAATTTGCATTTCCTGATGACATATGCTGTGGAACATCTTTCATATTCTTTTTCTTCACCTGTATATATCTCCTTCAGTGAGGTGTCTGTTAAGGTCTTTGGTACTATTCTAATTTTTGAAATTAGATATTCTAATTGTTTGGTGTTGATGTATGAGTATAAAAATGCAATTGTCTAATTTCTAGTTAATTCTAATGTGTCTTTGTTGACTCTTTTGAGTTTCCTATGTAAGTAATTACAAATAAATAGTGACAGTTTTGTTTTCCCCTTTCTAATTAGTATGTTTATATTTTTCTCTTTTCCTGCTGTGTTGGATAGAGCCACCAAGAAAATATTGAATAGAAGCAGTTATTCTTGTCTTATTTTTTATAAAATGATAATAATTTTAATATTTCATATTGCCTATAATTATGGCAGATATAATTTATTCTCTTCACACTTTAATGCTTCTCTCATGAATTAATTTTGAATGCTTTCTTTATGTCTATTGAGATGATATTTTCTTTTTATAAATCTTTTGATATAGTGCATTACAATAATCACTTGTATATGTCAAATCAAACTCAAATTTCTGGAATAAATCAATTCAGTCATAGTGCATTATTTATACATTATGGGATTCAGCTTGATAATATTTTTTATTTAGAATTTGTCATCACTATTTTGGAATGAGATAAGCTTATAATTGTCCTTTCTTATATTATCAATGTCTTGTCTTTACATCTTAAGTATTAAGATTCATGTATGTGTGCTTATGAAAGATAAACACTATTAACTGTGATTATGGCTGATTAAATTTAATGTGATTGTGCTTTTAAATAATTTTCTCCATTTTCTATTTTTCGAGAATGGGAAAGGATTATATATGATCACAAATCATTCATGAAAACACAAACATAATTACAGACACACACGTATAGCCTACCACTGGGTTTGACTGTTGATCCCAAGACACTGGATTGTCTACACTCTATCCTGAATTTAGAATGTTCCCAAGTATAGAAAATAAAGACCAACAAAGTTCTTTGGGAATCATCAAAACTAACATGGAATTCTAAGATGTACTGTGTAAGAAAAATTCAGTAGATTTGGATGCCCAGGTTTGAAAATTTAGTAACGATCTGTGTGACCTTGGTCTAATCCATCTAACTCCTCTGAGTTTTAACTTTCTCACTTGTAGATTGAAGAAAATAATTCATATTCCTATCTCATAAACTTGTTGGCATTTTGTAAGCATAGTGAATATGAAAGTGCTTTATAAGTTAATGTTAATTTTTCTTCACACACATCATATGTATATGAATATGCAGATATATACACATTTTCTCTGTAGATAAATAGAATCAAAAGAAAACAACTTAAGGGACTCAAATAGAGGTTGGCAAGACTTCATCCAGGTGATTTCTTGATTCAGGGAGCATCTGAAGACCTGGTGACTCCCCAAGGGAAACAGGGTCAGAGTTTCATAGAACAGGAAAAGTTGAGTCTCTGTCCTTGTGGTTTTGGCTTAAGAAACTGTTTGAAACTCTAACTGAAACTCATGGTTGGGGTTCATTCCTGTTTTGTGCTCCTTGCTCTATAACCACCAGAATAGTATTTTCCAAGAACTGTTCATGCAAGTTTTGCAGTTTATTGATGCATCGAAGTCCATAAGGTAGGAAATGTAGTTGGCAAAAAGAAAGAGAAGGGGGTGAGGAAGAAGGCAGGAAGAAACCAGAAATTTTCTACTGTGTTTTAGTCCTTTCCCAAGAAAAGGATACATATAGTTAGATACAGATCACTAGATAAATGGATATAGAAAGTAAAACAAGAACAAAATTATTTTCATATATAATGTTTGTCTAGAAAAAGTCCAACCATTGTTAATATAACTAGAATGGTTTGTGCAACGTCGATGTAACCTGGTAGCCAAGGAGAGTGGACTGGAATGCACAAGTGTGAAAAATGACGACTTCACAGTACTAGCCAGTGGGGGTGATAGATGCTGTTGAGTGAGCATGTGTACTGTGTGGCTGTCATATTCAAAATGACTGGGTAAGTAGAGCAACAAATCTGCATCAGATTTTGCATTAAGCTTGAACATTCCTCCACGGAAACTATTCTGATGATTCAGAAGGCCACAGCTATCAGCAACTGGCAACAGGTAGCCTCATCATAACAATACACATGCTCATACATCACATCTCTTGCAGAGATTTTTTTGCAAAACATCAAATCACCCAGGTGACTCAGAACCCCTACAGCCCAGATTTGGCACCCTACAACTTCTGGATTTTCCCAAAACTAAAGTCACCTTTGAAAGGAAAGAGATTTCAGACTATCAGTGAGATTCAGGGAAATATGATGGGGCAGCTGATAGCAATTGGGAGAACTGTGAGAGGTCCCATGGCACCTGGTTTGAAGGGGACTGAGACATCATTGTCCTATATAAAATGTTTCTTGTATTTTGTATTTTCTTCAATACATGTCTCTATTTTTCATATTACGTGGCTGGATATCTTCTGAACAGACCTCGTAAGTCAGCACTCACTAACTTTCTCACATCATACATTCCAACCCTCCACATGTTTCCATCTCATTGTGGCTCCAAGTAGCTGCTTTTGCATAGTATTTGTTGTAGCGATTGTATACAATGGTAAAGGAATAGCAATAACTAAAACCCCAAAGATGATAAAGAGTCTTAGTTGACTTTCCCAAAAATGGGTAGACTGGGGGAGAGTTACAAGTTATGAGAATTGAAATTAGGAGAGTTTTGAGGTATGAGAAGTGAAGAGTGGGAACAAAGTTTTGGGGATCAACCATCATTCCTGTGAATGATAATGAGAAGGAAGACTTGGGGAGAGAAAGATATACAAATATTTTATATGTAAAGACTCAATAGTCTAAGACTTAATGTGTTTAAGTTATTTTTTGTCTGCTAATCTAAACCAACTGTTCCTTTTAATGTGACACCATCCTGAGACTGGACCATATGGGACCCCAGTTGAATGTAGGTTTTCATAAAAAAATTGCTTTGGGAGTAGAAAGCTTAACAAAACACAATGTATACATTTACTGATTTTTCTCTTCTTACCTAGGACATTAAGCAGATATTGATCTGTGATAGAAAGAGAGAAGAAGAGACAAGTCTCACTGAATTATTCTCATTCCTCATTATTGTTAATCAAAGCAGTTATTTAATACAAATGCAAGACAAGAATTTCCCCCTAATCTCCCATCACTTTCTCCCCTGTGGTTAAAATCTCACCAAAATAATTTTTTCCAGGTTTTTAAATATCATTACATGCTTTAAGGTTCTCCTTTTACTTAACTTTTTCCCCAGTATTTTCTTTCTCCTACAGAAGAAAAAGTATCAAATTATAAAATTTTGGGAGAAGACAAGAAACACAAGTAAAGAATAGGGTTTTGAAATGCTGAGAAAATAGAAGATGGAATGGTGTAGCAGATTCTGTCTCTGTTCTGCCCATATAACCTTGGCATGCGCCATTCTACTGCTTACTTACAATCTTCTACTGCCAGCCCGCAACTTGCCATGTGAGAGCTGTCTCTGGGTCTCAGATGGATTGATGGGGGAGGGGGGGCGGTGGATAGGGGGGGTGTCAGAAGAGTTGGGTAGTTAATGTTTCTGAGAACAGCCAGTCAACGATGGCTGGGGATCAGTGAATGAATACTCCAGCTTCCCTCTCCTTTCTGGGAATAACTCAAAGGATTCCTCTCTATAAGCATCCTTACTGGGTTGAGACTCTTTTGTTCAACTGCTAATATGCTTGACATTATTCTCATTTTCACTGCCCTACTACCTTGCAGAGCTTTCTGGTGTTACCTCCTAAATAAACTATGTGCACTTATATTTGGGTCTTAAATTCTGCTTCTGGGCGCAGCCATCCTGAAAGAGAGATGAGTCTGGTAGGCATCTGAAAGGGGAATAAAAACATCAAAGATAAGCAGTCTTTACTTCTGTGTTGTGCCTCAGTTCCGATCTTCTATTTTTCCATGATGAGGTTTTGCAAGCACAACACTGTTGTCCTGTACATGCAAGTTGAAATGAAAGGACAGAATAACTGCATGATGAACATCTAATGGATCAGAAGTCACAATTAAAGAGACAACAACTTAGAGGAAAGTTTGTGCCTTTTATAGCACTCTGAGAATAAAAATCCATTTCTCATTGATTTCTTAACATGCCATTCTCCCCCAGCCCCCCACACACTTGAATAATTTAGGCAGTTATCTACCTCATGTTCCAGGCAATATGCCTTTGACCTGGATTGTCTTCCAGAAAACCTTGACAAGAGATGCATTTTGAAAGATTTTGTATCATGTCAGCACTATATTTAGTGTTCCAATAGTCTGCCAGAGGTTCTGCTCCCAGGGTATTGGAGAGAGCAGTCAGAAAATGAATAGTTAAGGAAAGTGCCCATGACAGTTAATGTCCAATACTTTGAAGTTCCAGAGATGGTAAAAAATAATTCCTAATGATCACTGAAAATTATGCTACTGGTGGAATATCTTTACATGTATAATGAAAAATAGTATCCTTTGTACCTCACTGATTTGTTTGATGTGTGATGTTTTTGAGTTACCTTGGGCCTAAGTTTATCTCCCCTGCATTTTTGAAAAATAATTTAAAAAGGAATATACATAACCCAATTTCAGGGTGCACAATCCACCATTAATTCTGTATTCAGGTGGAATTTAAAAGTGGTACCATAATTTCTTGAGGATAGTCACAGCTGCCTTTCTAACACTTCCCTCTTTCTACCAGCCTATGATTATTACCTTATACTCTATTTCTGTATCTCTCTCCTGCTTGAATAGTGGGCTCTTCTAAGGACATGGTTGCATCTTAGTCATCTATATTCCAGACAATAATGACAACATAGTCAGTGCTCAGTAAATAATTGTTGAGTTGAATTTTTAAGACTTTCATACACCATCTGAAAGCAAATAATTGATATGTTAATTTCAAATGACTTTTACCGTTTCAGCAAAGCAACTGGCTATAGGTTTTGTCTTTTCCAAACTGTTAATTTTTAGTTTGTGCAGTTGGTATAAAAAACTGCAGTTCTTAGTAATTATTCTATGATTTGGACTTTTTACTATTTAATATTGCTTTTCCTATATCTCTCTTCATATTTAATGGTATTTTATTGTATTCCAAAGAAGGGAATGTTTAGAAGGCCAAAAGGAATTAAAACAGAGACTAAAATAATGATTAAAGATGCAAGAAAGAAAGCAAATTTCACTAGCAGCATAATGTATAATTATGAAAGTTTACATGACTTCAGTTACATTTAGCCAACATTAATTTAGCACTTACTGTAAGTTTTCAAAGAACAAGTATCCTGAAGGATTAAAAAGTTAATAATAGTTCTCAAGATGCAACTAAAAATGTTAAAAAACAATCATCTTTACTGAGCACAATAATTGATGGGAGTGGGCAGAGTGGACTTTTGGAAATAACATGTTTAAGAAATGATACTATATTTGGAAAATATATAATACATATATATATATATATATGATGTGAAAGGAGATAGGCAAAGAGAAACTTAGAAGAGTCCAGAAAGGTAGAATTAGGAAGAAAGTTTGTGTTTTATTTTATACCCTTTCTTTTGCAAATTTTAAATGAGTATATATATTCTTTGATAATAAAATGTTTTAAAAGGTAGAATAAATCATTCTCAGTCCTCAGAGACCTTAAAATAACCTCACAGAATGTTAATGCATGATACATACTGTAATAGATCACTCCAAAGAAAGCTGCCATTAATTTCTTCTCTTCCTGTATGTCTCAACCATTCCACCCACAAAGAGATAGAGCTGATTTCTCCTATACTTGTAACTGCAATGAATATCATGCTGTGCCTGATGCCCAGCACATAGTAAGGTCTGGGTAAATATTAATTCTCATTTCCTCCTCTACTTTGTGTGTTAGGTGAGCAGAGTAGCCTTCTTATTCATGCCAACAAACAGTATTAGTAGAAGAAAGAAAGAGTACTAGCTGGAAAGAGGAGACTCAGAAGGGCTTGAAAAATCTCAGACCAGAAAAAAATCAGTGAAAACTGGGCCTTGTGTTGAACATAGAAATGCTCGTCAGGGTCATTCCAGGGCCCCACTTAAATTTTGGGCATATTCTCCTACAGGTCTGCCTAGGATCTTATTTTTATGAGACTTCAAATACTTAATATCCCCCTCGCTCACCACCCCTCTCTTACATCTCTCCTTCTTTGACTTGTTTCCTGCCTATTCCCAGCCATTCAAGATGCCAAAGAAAATGAGAGGGAGCTTACTGCATGGATGTGTGCAGATGCCTGTGTTCTAGAGTCTGGGATTGAAGGCTCAAATGCCAGAACTGATTCATTTTATTTAGTTTTGTTGGGTGACGAGAGATGCTCATAAAAGATCTGTTGATTTTTTTCAGGGTACAACTGATTAACACAAAGATCTGTGAATTTCCAAAGACTTGTCCTTCAAAGGGAGGAGCCTCGTGCAGAATCTCCAGTGAGACACAGACCAGGCGAGTCATGCACAAGGACAATCTCTTATTCTGATGAGAAATGATGTATATTTGTAAAGATATTGTTCTAAGACTCGAACAAAAATGATAAAATCTCTTGACATTCAACACACTGCAACAGCTGGCTTAGAATCCTGGGTCTACATTTTGAAGTGTACAACTCCACTCAGAATATTTAATTTTAAATCTCCATTTCCTCATCTGAAGAATGGGAATAACATCTACTATACTGTGCCATTGTGGGTGTTAAAAATGTGTGGTAAGTACCTGGAACAAGGTGGGTGCTCTACAAATATTTGTGAGATATAAAAAAGGCTATGTGGTGGTACTCATTAAATAATGTCACCCCTACCACATCGAGGGGAGGTAGAGAGCAGGGAGAGGAAGGAAAGAGGAAGGAAAAAGGAAGACATGTTTCTATCAATATTCATTCAGGACATGGGGCTCTACACTCAAAAGTTTCTAGGATCCAGGCAGATCGAGTAAATGAGACTCAAGTTCTTCAATGCACCTCATATTGAGAGGTGGTATCTGTGTTTCTTCCACGTGTATCTTGTTGAACTTATGAATGCTGTAGGCAACAGAGTATGGCTCTTGAGGCTAGGTCATAAAAGACCATGCAGTTCTTCCGGGCTTTCTCAGAACACATGCTAAGGGGAAGGGGAGGCGGTAGGGGGAACAGCCACTGTGTAAGAAGTCCCACTCACCTCAGTTGCCATGATGCAGAAGCCACCTGTCCAATCTACAGCCCCAGCTGGTCCCCCAGCCAACAGCACCTGCATCAGCTGCAGCCGTGTGAGTACGGCCATCTTGAATCCCCAGCACAATCAAATCAAATCTTCAGATAACTTATAGTCCTGTCAATGCCTGCCTATGTACAGAAGAACAAGATGACACTGAGGGGTTCTGTGGTCACACAAATAACTCACCAAAACAAGAGCTTAATAAAATGGTTACTTTAAGCCGCCAACTTTTAGGGGAAATGTGTAATGCAGTAATAGATACCACTAGAACAGCCAGGCACCTGGACCCCTGTTGACTTGAAGAATGTATCTTATCCCAAATGGGCAGCTGTTACTTAGCTCATACAAGTGTGCTTGAAGATGTGGACAGAAAACGGGAGCCACATACTAAACTTGACAAACTCAGGGGAGGCCTGCATGGCAGCATTACAAACTCAGAGACCTAAAGTAACCACATAGGGTGGTCTGAAATTAAAGCTTTCTAACTAAATGCGAGTCATGGTGGGCAGCCATGTGAAAGGCCGATATCTTCCTTGACAAAGGACAATCTGTACCTTAACTGAGCCTGTGTATTGTCTTTTTGCATCTAGGATAACATATGTTTAGAATATCAGAGTAATCTCCTTTTCATGGACCCCTCAGGGCACAATTTCTGACTAGAGCACAGACCACAGAACCCCTCATTGTTATCTTGTTCTTCCTCACACCATCTCTATGTTCTGTAAATGTTAATTATTAACTATCCCATCCCCACCAATGTAAGAGAAGTAGTGCCTATCCATTTTACTCTTCATTTGATCTTGGAAATTTCCCCACTTTGCTTTCTTCAGCTTTCCTAATCTATCACCAATGGATTTCATGTCACCTCCTTATGCCTTCCCCTTTAATTCTAATATATAAAATAAAGTGCAAAACTGCCATTCTCTGGAGCATTTTCTCAATCCATTGAGATTTTGCTCCCTAGCATATGTTTTCAGTTGGCTCAAATAAACTCATACACATTCTCTACAGGTTTGGATGTTTTTTACATTGACAAGGGATTCAGGTCTTGGCTGGCCAGCTGTGTAGCAAAGAGAAATTAGTTCCACAAATTTGTGAAATTTCCAAATGTTTTAGGTATCAATGACTAATTTTAAAAAATTTGAAAACACCATGTGCATCACACCAAAACTGCCTATGTGCCAGTAAGGCATGTGAGCTGCCAGTTTGCCCCTGTTTCTAGATGCGAACAGAGCCTGCTGGCCTCACCCCATCTAGTGTCTTCCTATAAACCATCTTATCAGCCCTAGCTAGTGGCCTCCAGCCTAGTAGGAATGCTTCCTATAATGTATTAGCATACAAAAAAACACCTTTTAAGCAAGCATTTATAGGTTCTCACAGCTAACCCAAACAAACTCTCTTATTTCACTAGTGATTTGAGCTTTGACCTATTTAAGCTTGACAACAAAATAGCCATTAGCAGGGGGTGTTGTTAGTGGTGTTTTGATTGGGAGGAAATGAAAGAATGTAGAGAGAGAAGGATGAAAGGAAGGACATTAAAAGGGATCTTTCTGGAGGACAAAATTCACCAGTTTTTCCTTGTAACTAATTTAAGGGCAATAGAATGACCTCAACAAAAGTCTCAGTAAATTGTTAAGTGTTTTTTAAAAAACAGCTCTTATTTCTTGTTTTTGGCTTTTGTAGATGATATTTTGCTCTGGGCCTTTAGGGAATTACCTTTAGTTGTGGAGGAAAGAATTACATATCTTCCTTTATCAATTCTGGGCTCCTTTCTTTAGGATGTGAGTGAAGCAGAAGACAGCCTTGGTGGAATTTGGCCTGAGAATGGTTTTCATTATAATGTAGCACCTGGAAGAGAAATTGTGAAGTCATGGGCTCCATCTACCTCTAACAGCCAGAGGCTACCAAGTTATCCAAAGAAACTGATACTTACTGAGGATTGACTCAGGAAAACTTGAAACAGGGACATTTAGGTTGTTTTTAATCTCATTACAAATAATGTTATAGTGGCTAATCCTATTCACAAGACATTGTGAACATGTGAATAACTAAATTGATGATTTTAATTTCTAAATCCTTCTTTCTGTGAGACAGGGCAACTCCAATTAACTCACCGTGTATGCTGTCCAGTGTATAGCAAATAATTGGAGGAAGAAAAAGAGAACCATCCTATCATTTCAAATGATCCTAATTGTATTTTATATGTTTATTGTGTACAAAGTCCTCAAACTTGCTTTCCAGCCATTCTTGGTGAAAATTCACTAAAAAAAGTCATGTTGCATGCCTTATATCACTTTGTAAGTCCTTATTCATATTCATCAAATGCTTAAAAAAAAAAAAACAAAGACAAAAACCCCTCTGAGGTAATATGCCTTTTTTGCAGATTAAAACATGGCAGATATTTTTTTAGGTCTAAAGATTTAACCATGATCACGAAGCTCAGTAAATGGTTGCCTGGAGCTCAGGACTATTCATTGAGCAAACATTTACTGGACATTGTGGCAAAAATTAGCTAGATGCTCAACTGTTTCCCATTCCTGCTGGGCTCCCAGGTAGACTAGTTTCCCAGGCTCCCATGTGGTGGTGTTGCGGAAAATCATCAGTAGCAAGAAACTCAGGCGGCACTTGGAGAGGCGGAGGAACAAACTTTTGTTCACGCATGTGGGCCCAGAGGAGTAGTCTCCAAAGGTCTCAGCCCTGAGCTGTACATCTCACAGACTTTTATGGCATTTTGCCAGCAAGCATGGGACTCAATGCTCATTGGCTGATTGTTCACGGGCAAACTATTCATCGGTGGATTGTTCATGGGCAAAATGTTCAAAAAGTTTTTCTGATGCAAATACAAGCAGTTATAGAAAAGGAACATGGTGATTATGCCTTTTTCTGATGCAAATATACAAGCACAGTTATAGAGACAGAACATGGTGATTATTTTCCCTATCAGTTGGATATGGACACGTGACTGAGTTGGGACCAATGGGACAAGGGTGATATTATGTAAGCCACTTTCAGGCCTGGCCCATAAAAATTTCCCATGAAATCCTCTGCTGCTTAAAGATCCCCAGGACAAACACTGGGGTTGATGGATGGCAAAACCTCTGTCAGTCTGGATCTTTGACCCACCATCCCAGGAAGAAGTAAACTTCTATTGCAGTAAACCATTCAAGTTCTAAGATTTTCCTGTGTTATAATAGTTTGTATTACTTTGACTGATATAAACTCCTATTGTGCAGCTCCCTTTAGGTCAAGCACTAGGTCTTTGTGATGGAGGAGTCAAATGTTGGAAATTATTTTAGTTTCCGTAACAGCTAATAAGCTTAGTAAACAATGTATGTAAAAAGCTATTGTTTCGGGTACTAGAGGTATGACCCACCTTGACTCCAGGAGACCTTAAGCAGTTCCATGTTTGTGCCTCAGGGGGACTGCAAGCAATCAAGACAGTATCTGAGCCATTGTACTCCAGGGTGAGATGACAAGCCAAGGACACAAAGAACAATGCCCAGGACACAAAGACCACTTCCTAGAGCACAAGTATCACCACACAAGACACAGATGAAGGAATGATGCAGCTTTTATCCAATTAACCTTTTCCCTGAATTCCAAACCCCTTACCTACACTTTTCATCTCCATATAAAAAGGGCCAATTTATAATGGAATGTAAGACAGTCTGTTAGGGTACAATCCCCCTATCTTCTCAGATTGACAACCATTTGAATAAAGCGCCCATAAAGATTCAATCTCTGTCTCTGCTTATTGGGTCTGGTAACAGGCGGCATGAACACCAGCTTTTCCGGTTTCCTCTGGACTTCAGAATTAATGTGTTTTTCACTGGATTGTAGTTGCCTTCAGCCTCATGGACTGTGAAAAGTACTGTCAGAGGATCTTGAACTCTTGCCTGTAACTGGATGAAGTGGGAAATGATCTCCAGATAACCAAGCACTGAACCGGCGAGCGTGGAACAATTCCAGCCTCACTGAGAAAACCAGACTGCGCATCTACCAAGCCTGCGTACTCAGCACTCTCCTCTATGGCAGCGAGACGTGGACCACCTACGCAAGGCACGAAAGGAAACTCAACAGCTTCCACATGAGGTGCCTGCGACGCGTCCTGCATGTCGCCTGGCAGGATAAGGTCCCCAACACCGAGGTGCTGAAGCGAGCCAATATGAGCAGTTTGCATGCAGTTCTTAGCGAGAGACGCCTCAGGTGGCTCGGCCATGTCAAAAGAATGGATGCAGGCCGTATCCCCAAAGACCTCCTCTACGGCGAGCTAGCAGAAGGCAAGAGGATGACAGGGCGCCCAAAACTGCGGTTCAAAGACATCTGCAAAAAGGACATGACACAATGCTCCATCAATCTCAACACATGGGAAGTTCAAGCAGACGACCGCCTAGCCTGGAGGCTCGCGGTCAGGCAAGGTACGTCACGCGCGGAGGCTGCGCGCAACGAGGAGGCGGTCCAGAAAAGATCGAGGCGGAAGCAGCGTCAACAGCAGCAACAACGGCCATCTGCCTTCACCTGTACCAAGTGCGGCAGGGATTGTCACTCCCGAATCGGACTGCACAGCCATTCTCGGCGGTGCAGATAGACTCTCGGGAAGCTACGCCATCGTCTCTCGAGACGGACGGCTGCCGACGACGACGAATCCTTTGATTTGGGTTCTATAGCTACTTTATACTTAAAACTCCCCCATGTTATACTAAAATCCTAAGGAGGAAAACATATTTAAATTGTAGCAACACCTTGAATTACTGTATAACCATAAGACTGAATGTTTGACTGCCTGTCTGCTAATCTGACAGGCTGATTGTCTGTCTGACTGACAGAATAATTTATTGAATGTTGGGCTGACTAATTGTCTGTCTGACTGACGCTCCAACTGTCTGCCTGTCAACTGGCTGATTGATTGACTGACTGAATGTCTGACTGATGGTCTGGCTGAATAACTGACTGAATGTCTCTGGCTGAATGTCTGACTGATTTTCCGACTGACTGACTACCTGAGTACTTGACTCACTGATGGGCTGGCTGAGTTCTCTGGGTGATAACAGAAGGAATATGTTACAGATGGAGGGAGACAGCTGGTGGGGAGTTGGAGTCTCCATTCCAGTACATAAGCTATCAATTTATTGGGTGCCCTTTTTTTCCAATGAAAAACCAATCAACCCTGTAAAAAATAAACACCACTATAGGAAACATAATTCATAAATTATTGTAACAGATTATAGTGTTTGCAGAAGCCTGACCAAATAAAAACAAAACAATTTTTATAGACCTCTCACATGTCCCCAAACAAAATCTCAGAGCTCAGTCAGCTTCTGTTGCACGCTCCCAGCTTCAAACAGGACCCCTCAGAGGCAAAACTGTGATGTAAGAAAACTCTTCTATGAGCTTTCTCTCTGGTGGTGACCTTTTCTTTCCTTTCGGCTGACCAGGGACTTGCCCCCTTCACCTCTTTTCTCTCTCAAAACAGAGAAAGATCCAATAACCAGTCATTGACACTTGTTGACTGATTGACTGATCATATTTTGACTGGAGTTCATATTCGTCAACACCTTGTCTGAAGTAGCCTTGTGAAGTTTAAGCCTCTTAGCTTATACTTATAAGATGAAAGGTGTTCCTCTCAAATGAAAAGAATTTCAGGTGTCAGCAAACAGGAGGGGGAAAGTGAAGGTCTACTCAGACACCTCTAAATGTGGTCCTTATTCGTGTCCTTTTTTTGTTTTTTGTTTTCCCTACAAGAAGCTTTTGGCACCACTGTGGAGACTAGTGCAGGAGTTGCCAGAGATAAAACTGCTGGAGGGTTGTTTGGATTAGAACATGTGGAACCTTCTAGATCTTGCTTCCACTCTCCTACTTGATCATAGACAGACCTTGTTCATTATCACCTCAACAGAAATTCCAACCCTAGGTCATCTGTTCCAAGTCTCTAAGACATCCAATTTACCCTTTCTAAAGCATTTTGATAGTTTAGTGATTACTTAATGGTTTTCTTTTATTCCTATCTTAACCACCTGTGTCTGACAATCTGAAAGTATTTGGCCAATAGTATCTGTACCTCAGGTTAATAAGTTTCTAACAATTATAGAGAATGTGTCATTAATATATAGTGTATTTATTAATTAGAGGTTGAGGGCATAATTAATAAGGAATGAGAACTCTGGGTTTCTTTTTTTTTGTCATGCTGAAATAACTTTATACAATAACTTCTTTATACAAACATACACACATATGAACACATTCACAAGGAATATTTTAAAATATTTTGCTTTACAATTAATGTTAGACACTCAAAAAATGTTTCTTTATGACCCAAATACTCATTAAAAGTATGATTTTAATGGCTATAGAATATGCTAAAGTAAGAATGTTTTATCATCTATAAGACAATTCACTTTACTATTAAACCATTTAAATGGTTTTAAGTGTTATAAAGTCTCTCTATATAAATGGTTGTCAGAACTCTGGGTTTCAATGCCCCTTTGATCTGTATGTTTGAAGAAAGGGGTATCTTTTGAGTCCTAACAACAAAGGTGAGTATTATTCTCATCTTACCTATGAGGAAAGTCGTATTTAGCTCAGTCTAGTAATTTTCCCAAGAACACCTATCTGGTAAAATATGGAGCCGATATTTGAGTCTAGTTCTGCATGACTTTCAAGCCATGTTCTTTCTGTTACAGTACAACAGAAAGAAAAGTTTTTCTTTCCCAGGACTTCTTTGTCTGTAGCTACACTGATAACTATTATTTCTAACAATGGGCTGAAATCTACAGGATTTATTTAAAGGTAGGCAATGAGTATCACTGTTTTTAATATCTCATTGTTGCCTTCCAATTTTTTACATCTGCAATTGTCTAAGAGAAAGATTTTCAATAATTTCTTGATTATAATGTTCCTTATTTTTGCCAGAGGCTTGCAAAAATAAATTCAAAGTGGACAGAGTGGGTTGGGTTACTTTTAATGCAGTAATTATTAATGTAAAAACAAATGAGAGAGAAGTATTTCATGAAATGAAAACCATGAACTCTTGTCTCTGTCTTGACATATGTCTTAGGGAGTAGGTTAAAAGTTTACCATAACACACTTTGGTTATCTGTTCAGTTTCAAATCCAGGATCGATAAGCCTTATCAGAGCATTTTTATGACTTCAGGAAGGTTATCACCATCTTAATATAGTGATGAAGACAAAAGCCAGGCCTCAATAGAGGTCAACACTGAGCAATCAAATTAACATCTGTCAGGAATGACTTGGTCCAGTCTTCAAGGTCAACGTATTCACTGATGTCAAAGTGTCTAATGGAGAGATGATAATCATTGACCCTGACGTCTCCTGGGTCTCGGCAGGCAGCTGTGGGAGAGATAAACAGCTTTCTGTTGAGATAGCAAATATGTGTTTGAATGTATATTTCTCTGTTTTCCTTTTGTGAAATAAGAAGACATGCCAAAACCAAGTCTTAGTTAACCATGGTCCTGCTGGATAGAGATAAAGCAGATTAGGAGGTTCTCCTTTCCCACAACCACTTTCTCCAGAAGGATAATTCTGAGTCCTTGACAGAACTTAGTTTCATGTCCTTTCTTTGACATATTACTCTCAAAGAGAAATGGGAAAGAGGTGGGAAACCAGAAAAAAAAAAAAAAAAAAGAGAAAGAGAAGAGATTAGGTATGACTGGAGGAATAGGTCAAATTTGCATAGAAAGTCTCTAAATTTCATATAGCTTTACTATGCCATTATTAGCTAATCTCTTAACAAGATCTATAAACTGAAAGGTTTTTCCCACTTCTCACCAGAAATTTGAGTTCTTAATTATAATATAGACCTGCACTTGAATTCATTAAAAAAAAAACAAAAAAACCCAAAACTTAAAAAACTGACAGCTGTGTCCTTTACACTCTACAATTTGGAGGTCTAAATGAATAGCACCTAGTGAGAAAATGAACTCATTTGTTTTGTTTTGTAGTATATTCTCAGTGTCTAGAGAAGCTGAGGGGTATGCTATCTCTGTCGCCATCTTAAAGTCTCCTATTTCATTTTCTCTCACAACATGAAGCAAATTAATCAACTGGAATGTGAAAAACTCTTGATGGTTAGAATACTATGACAAGGGAGATAATTGAATGGGAGCCTCTGGTCCTCATGGTGACTCTTTCAAAGAGGTTCAGATTTATTGGGTGAGAAAGTCAGGGCCTTATGAAAGTTTTATTTTTAAAGAAGAATTAAACCATACTAGTCATTTGTGAAATGTTGGTACTAATTAAGACTGACTTTTATCTTTGTTTTGTACCAATTAAAACTGACTTGACTTTTAACTGTGATGTATGACCAAAGGCCACAAAATGATGAGATTGTGGACAGAACACTATTGTTCAGCTATGTGGCTGATAAAAAGTTACACTGCTGCCTAGGTATTAAAATGACCCATAGCAAAGCAGAAAAAAATTATTGTAATCAGCAAACAGTAATTGGCTTTGTCTATAAGACTTGGCCAGAGTCTTGCTGGTCTTACCTGGCAGACATGGCATGCAGTAATAGAAATAGCACTAAGTTGGGTAGGATGGGAGACTTGGATTCAGGTGCTAACTCTAGCACTCAATGTGTTACCTTGGAAAACATATTTAAACCCTAGTTATTTATCTCTACAACATTATTATCAAGAGTCTTATAGGCATTATTCTGAGGGAAATGTCATTCAAAATAAGACTCTTAAGGAAAAAATACCTGGGCTATCACTCAGTTATTAGCCTATAAGTTATTTATAAAGTAAATTTCCTACTATACTTTTAAATCCTAAATTGGCTTCTTCTGTTGCTACTGGGACACTTCCAAGCAAGCTCCCCCTGCCAAACAGCCAGTATGTTTATGGGAATAAATAGTTAGCTGAATTCTCATGCTCTCACTCTTCAAGGAGAAAAAGCATACCTTCCAAACTGTATTGGAAGAACTTCCCCACCCTCCACTGGCCTCTCTTATCTCATCCTGGAATTAAGCATTCCTGTCCTACAAAAATCCATTAAGGCATATCACCACAACCTCCAATAATAATGGGGATGATGAACATTGTGGTTAGCATGTGACATGGCCTCTGGTTTTCCAACAAACCTAAACTTTTGAATTTATATGGAGAACCTGGCTTCCTTTAAGCCCATTTTTCAAGATTACATAGAAGACATTGGCCATTGTATTGATGAGACTGATGTCTGTTTCACGATGGGGTAGGACTTAACCTAAGTTTTGATAAAAAGTGAGTAATGTTTTTGACAAACATGTTTATTCAGAAAAACCTCTGTCAACTTTCACTTATGAGAAAATATTACAATTTTTGGTATAAATGCTTTTTGTTAATTATAAATATTAGACGTTTCTTTAGTTGTTGAATTAAAAATAATAATTAGATAAGAATCAGATTGGTTTCACCCTCAAGAAGTGGTAGTGTTAGGTTATATTTTCCTCTCTACTCTGCTTTTTCTGTCTCACATTTCCCTACTTGCATATAAGTAGACATTAAAAAAGAGTAACCCTATTTGTACAGATTTTTTTTTAGAACATCTACTGCACTATGCAAAATAGTAGAGTAATAAAGGGACTAATCTATTGCATATCAACCATCTGCCAGGGTCTTTGATGCCAAGATCGATTTCCTCACCTGTTAAATGTCTTAGGATGAAAATAATTTACGCATTTTCAAGTTAATGTGAACATTAACTAAGATCTTATACATGAATCTAATAAGTCAAGTTTTCTTTAATGCAGACCCTCACTTCCTGAACCATTCCCAGTACTCTGAGTTGCCAGTGCTCCCAAGGTCTTTCTTGCATAAACTCTTTGTCACTAACTGGTAAATGACTCATAACTTCTGAAAGTGAATCATCTTAGGAAGGTTCTTATTTGTTTGGGATGGAAGCCTTAAGAATGACACTTAAAAATGGTAATTTCAGGAGTGAGACACCTGGGAGGAGCAGATTCCTTTTGAGGGGAGTGAAGAAGTGGTAAGGGTCAGCTTCTCCTGACAGCCCGCCATGATCTTCCTCATCTGCGCAGGAGAAGAGCAATGGTTGAGAGGTGTGTGTTGTACTAGCTCTGTCTTAGAGAGAATTAGTGTGTGCATGTTCCCTTGAAGATGCTGCACACCTCATCCATGAGAGGGCACTGGTGCTCTAGGTAGCCATGCTTAGAATTTTGTCTGAAGAGAGATATCTATCCCATAACTCCAGGAGTGGTTAGCCACTTGTACCACATCTGTGGTTTGTGTTTGATTGAAGCTATACATATATATCCTTAGGAGTTCTGTCCTTTTGGCCAGCTCTGTATATCTGTGCTCTTCAGACTCTGACTGCCAATTGTTAATTTGTGGCCCATCTGTGGAAGATCCAATTGCAGGGTGCAATGGGTATTTTTAAAATTAGGGCAACAAGTCTGTGATTCAGGATCAAACCAGAGAGGGGCACCAGGACCCCATGGGAAGCCCTCCAAAGAAAGGAAAAGGGAAGGAAGGAAGGTATAGTAAGAAAAAGAGAGAGCAGGTAATTTTCAGTGAAATGATTAATCTTTCATACCTCTCACCCTAAATTGAGAAATGTCTTTTGATGTGGGGATCAAAGAATAAAACAACTAAGGGCCATGCATACACAGATTTTCATATGACAAAAAACAGCTTCTGATAATTCAAAACTGAGCACCTAGGGAATTTTTCCCATTTCTCATAATGACTCTCATATCATTCTGCTTTATTTTTTCCTAATGCTTGAAACTACCTGAAACAAAGTTTAATCATTTATTTGTTTATTTATGTATTGTCTGTCATGTTTATTAGACTATAAACCCTGTGAGGGCTGGAACCTAGCCTATATTGTTCACCGGTGTAGCCTCAGCTCCTGGAAATACTGCCTGCCAGTGTAGGCACCAGTAAACAACAGGTGGGTGAACAATAATGCATGAAGGTATCAGAATTTCACAAAAAGTGCCCAAGTGATTACATTCAGGGAAGGCTGTGGCTTCAGAGAAACTGAAAAAATTATTCACAATACAGCCCACGCCAGGGGGGTTTGAATGGGAGCAAGGTGAAAGGGTTGCTTTTTAGATCAAGGTGACCAAGGTGACCATGTGATCAGCTCAATGGCCATATACCAGACAGTATATTTGCACACACATTTTATATATTTTTATTAACTCCTTAATATGTAATTCTGGAAAGAGTGTCTGCATATTCAGCAGTCCTAGAAGTGGGAGGAAATGTATTATTTCAGTGGGCAACATGCCATGAAACAAATTACCTGGGGAAATTCATTAAAATTTATATGTATAACTGGCCCAGCTGTGAAAAGAAGTGACCATTTGACCAGAATTTTATAGGAAATCTTCATATGTCTTTATTTTGGGGTTCAAAAGATTTAGCCACTTATCCATATAAAGGAAATACTAAACAACTTCAAAATAGAAGTATGATTTCTTGTTTAAGTCAATCTTGATTTGGATTGTGAGTTCTGAATAACCAGCTAATGAAGGGTAATCAGCTCTAGGTAGGGTGTTGAAAATTCAGAACTAGGCTTAACTTGGGGAGCACCAGACTTACTGAGCTACAAAGTGGGTTTTCTATGGCCATCATGAATTTATGCCTACTTTTTGGTTTTAATATCAAATGAAATAGAATAGTCCAGAAAATTAATAAAGCAACACATTTTTGAGTGACTGCCACATATTTGTACTAGGCTGAGGCTGTAGAGAACACTCAGTATGGTCCTTGCTTTGAAAATTTAAATTGTGCTCAGGAAATATGGCACACTTGTATCAATTAGAATCTTTTTAGTACTTTATTAGTTAGGGTTCCCCAGGGAAACAGAACCATTAGGCTCTGTCTCTATCTCTATCTCCATCTATCTGTCATCTCTCTGTGTACCTACACACAAACATATGTGTGTGTATTTGTTGAATTGTCTCACAATTATGGAGATGAAGAAGTCCCATGACCTTTCTTCTGCAAGCTGGAGAAGAAGAAAATCTGGTGATGTTATTCAGTCTGAGTCTGGAGGTTATGGTGTAAGTCTGAATCCAGAGGCCGAAGAATTGGGATGCTGATGGTGTAAGTCCTGGTCTGAGTTCAAATTCCCAAGAACCAGGAGCATCAACATCCAAGGGCAGAAGATAGATGTCTCAGCTGAAGAAAAAAAAAAAAACCAAATTGACCCTTTCTCCTTTTGGTTCTATTCAGGCTCTGCATTGGTGATGGTGATCTACTTTACTCAATGTACTGATTCAAATGCTAATATATTCTGGAAACACCCTCACAGACACACCCAGAAATAATGTTTTTAACAGCTATCTGGGGATCCCTTAGCCCAATGAAGTTGGCACATAAAATTAACCATCACAGATTCCAATGAAACTCAGTTCAAATTGGCATAGGTTAAAAATGGGAATTAATTGTCTTATATACCTATAAAGTTTGCGTTTCAGGCTGACTTTGGTAATTACTAGACTTAAGACCAAAATAAGCCACCAAGTCCCAATATTTCTTGGTCTCTCAGGGGCACTGCTGTCTTCCTGTGTTGGCTTTATTTACAGATTCCCTGTGGATTGTTCCTCCAGGGCTCAAGCCTGGTGGATAAAGTCAGGACTTGTTTCCCATCTCTTAAGCCAAAGCCCTGAGATGAACTCTGATAGGGCTGATTAACATGACTTGCCCAAATGAGAACTGGAAGTCCTTGCAGGGGAGCATAAATGGATGTGGGTGATTAGAAAGCTACTAAGGACCACAGTGTGAAGCAGTAAATGGTGAATATTTTGCAAATAATTCAGGTTGGAAATGATTTAAGGGTTGAGGGGGAGGGGATGTTAATATGGTTAGAGTCACAAAGATATACCTCAAAGGATGAATATAAGCTCAGTGAGAGTCTTGCAGGATGCTTTTAAGGCATCTTTTGTGCCTAAACATTTGCTGGAGTGCTCAGTGTGCATGAAGGAATGATCTTTGTGGACAGTAAGCCAATGACACACCCATTGTCCACCGTACAACTTGCCACCTTAAAAGTGCAGTGGAGAAATTTGCTTCCTGGAAATAGCCTCTTAGTGCAGTGTCATTTACTGAGCCCCAAAGTGCCTAGTTGACAAGTTTTTGCTTCATGTTGTTGGGGCAAGTTTCATTTCAGTTTTTGATCTGCTGTTATTTGTTTCCAGCCTTGCCTGAGCTGATGATTTGTTATATCAACAAGCACATTCCCCAAGCCAGTCTTGAAAAGGCAGGGTACAGGAAGCAGGTATCACTGCAGGAGTCAGCTCCTCTGCCAGTGTGGAAGAGACCCCAGGATCCAGCCCTTGGTCTGTGTGGCAGACATTAAACCTTTTGGGAATATTATTTCTGAAGGAAAGACCTCTTATCTTCAGTTAACTTATTTTTATGCTGCCTTTTTATTGACCCACCTCATGATAAAACATTGATAAAAGCATTCATTAGTAAACAGGGCTTCTCTGATTGCATCACAGTGACTCTTATTCTATAAATTGCCACTAGGAAAACTTATATGGATTGTTGTGTTGTCAGACTCGGTTACAAACCATATTTATTTTTTCTGTGGGTGCTCACCAAGAGCATATGTCAATATTGACCTAGGTTCTAGGGTTCCATGTTAGAATCATCTGAAGGCAACAGAATTTGGGTTCTTATGAAACTTTTCAATGCACTGAAATTGTATTTCTGCAAAAAGGTTAAAAGAAAGATAATCAGAAAACACAGGATATATACTTCTTTGGGTTGGAAGGATTGATTAATTGGACTCCCTGAAATAGTATAGGGTTCTAAATATGTGTTCACTGGAAACTTCCTGAGGAAGGCAGATGACAATGGATTTCTCATGTCCTCACATTTTACTACTAGTATAATGAAATCAAGTCCATTGGTCCATTTCACTTCATATTAGTAAAATGGATTATCCCTATTTTGTCTTCTTGGTATGCTGTGTACTTGATAAATCTCAGAGTAGTTCTCAGGAATATCTGAACATCTTTTTTTTTTCTAGAAAGATTTCTCTCCTCCCTGTGTTTTAGGATATATTTTTATTGGAACTATTAAAGCTTTAAGGATATTTTTTCATATGATTAACAACTAAAGGTCTAGTAACTAAATGAAAGCTAAATTTTTATATATTAGAATTCTATTTTTAATCTGAGGGGATTCTCAGCAAATAATTTATTCATTCAACAAATATTTATTGAGAATAGTTACAGGTCAAACACTTTGATTTAATGTTACTTTTATTATTATTAGTGTAAGACATCTTTATGTCTGAATTTAAAGCTTTGTATTTGACAATATTGACTAATTCTCTATTCTCCATGTGAAAATACTATAGAGATATGTATATGGGTATATGTGCTTATGGGGTATATATGCATATGGGTAATATGCATATATAAACACATATACATACACATGAACACAAATTTATAATTAGGAAAAGTCAAGTTCATGTCACTCACTGAAAAAACCCTACCAATCTTAATGTAGGTAGAGGATCTTAGATAAATGTCAAAAATTAATGACTTTATCACCATGTACAAGAACAAAGGAGACCGCAGCAACTGCAACAACTACCAGGGCATCTCTCTCCTCAGCGTCGTCGGCAAAGTATTCGCCCGGGTCGCTCTTGCCCGCCTGCAGACCCTTGCTTCCCGCGTCTACCCAGAGTCCCAGTGTGGCTTCAGAGCTGGCCGATCAACAGTGGACATGATCTTCTCCCTACGCCAGCTGCAGGAGAAGTGTCACGAGCAGCATAAACCACTCTACCTTGCCTTTATCGACCTCACGAAGGCGTTTGATCTGGTCAGTCGAAGCGGACTCTTCAGCTTGCTACGGAAGATTGGCTGTCCACCACATCTGCTTGCTGTGGTCATGTCCTTTCACGACAACATGCACAGCACGGTGTCCTACAACGGCGCAACCTCTGAGGCCTTCCCAGTCAGCAGCGGAGTAAAGCAGGGCTGCGTCCTCGCGCCTACGCTGTTGGGAATCTTCTTCTCCATGCTCCTCCAATACGCCTTTAAGGACTGCAGCGAGGGTGTCTTCATTCACACCAGATCCGATGGCAAGCTCTACAACCTGGCCCGTCTGCGAGCCAAGAACAAAGTCAAAGAGGTGCTCATCCGTGAGATGCTCTTCGCCGACGACGCAGCCTTGACATCACACTCCGAAGAGGGACTCCAGCAGCTAGTCACTTGCCTTTCCCACGCATGCAAGGAGTTCGGACTAGCCATCAGCCTGACGAAGACGAACGTTATGGCTCAAGGCACAGGGACTCCCCCATGCATCACCATCGACGGGTACACCCTGGAGGTTGTCAACGACTTCACTTACCTCGGGTCCACCATCTCGAGCTCTCTGTCAGTCGACTTGGAGGTCAACCGGAGAATCGCCAGGGCAGCCACAGTTATGGCCAAACTGAACCGATGAGAGTGGAACAATTCCAGCCTCACTGAGAAAACCAGACTGCGCATCTACCAAGCCTGCGTACTCAGCACTCTCCTCTATGGCAGCGAGACGTGGACCACCTACGCAAGGCACGAAAGGAAACTCAACAGCTTCCACATGAGGTGCCTGCGACGCGTCCTGCATGTCGCCTGGCAGGATAAGGTCCCCAACACCGAGGTGCTGAAGCGAGCCAATATGAGCAGTTTGCATGCAGTTCTTAGCGAGAGACGCCTCAGGTGGCTCGGCCATGTCAAAAGAATGGATGCAGGCCATATCCCCAAAGACCTCCTCTACGGCGAGCTAGCAGAAGGCAAGAGGATGACAGGGCGCCCAAAACTGCGGTTCAAAGACATCTGCAAAAAGGACATGACACAATGCTCCATCAATCTCAACACATGGGAAGTTCAAGCAGACGACCGCCTAGCCTGGAGGCTCGCGGTCAGGCAAGGTACGTCACGTGCGGAGGCTGCGCGCAATGAGGAGGCGGCCCAGAAAAGATCGAGGCGGAAGCAGCGTCAACAGCAGCAACAACGGCCATCTGCCTTCACCTGTACCAAGTGCGGCAGGGATTGTCACTCCCGAGTTGGACTGCACAGCCATTCTCGGCGGTGCAGATAGACTCTCAAGAAGCTACGCCATCGTCTCTCAAGACAGACGGCTGCCGACGACAAATAGCAAAGGAAAAACAAATGATAAAGATAATTTTTATTTTTTTAATGAGTTACGGTTATTCTATGATCACATTTTGGTTGCTGCTGATTTACATCTATCACACCCAATTGACCTTCTTCAGTCTTCAGATGTTTTTTACTTAATGAATTCAAAGAGAGTTTGTGTAGGAGGGAGTCCTGTGATAAGAGTCTGAATTGGGTTATACTTTGCTGACCACTAACTATTTAACCTTAGCTAGTTAAAAACCTTACTGACAAAGTAAAGGTTCTGTGGTCCTAATGATCCTTCTGAGTTCTAGTGGGCTGTAAAATGCCCTTGGCTTCAGAAAAAATAAGAGTCTGACTTGAGCTTCAGACAGACTTGGTTCAAGCTGTACCACTTACTAGCTCTTTAACCCTGGACAAGCTACTTAAATTCTCAAAGCTGACTTTCCTCCTCTGTATAATGGGGTTAATGATAGCTAACCCTTTGTAACTATGGGCATGTGATTTCATCTCCTTGATTTTTAGTTTTCTTGTTGTAGAAAATGTGATAGTAACAGTATTAACTCGTTGGGTTAGGAGTGTGGGCCAGTTTAAGTTAACAGGGTGAGATTTAGCTATAATGTGAGTGGTTGGGAGATAATCAACTGATTGAAGTAACTGATGAAAGTCAAATGATTGATAGTCAACTGATGAAAGATAGTGACATTAGCTTATTCTCTGTCTCCAACTTAGAAAGTTGAATAAGTAAGAATGATAGAAACTCAAACAAACAGAAAAGATGGTGACAGAAGACAGACTGGACTTGTGCCTCTGGTCTCAGTGTACCTCAAAGAACCCCAAGATGGCCCTGGGAGGCCTAGCTTACTATTTATGGCCATCAAATCTTCCAGTCCCCTGAAGGAATATTGGCTGTGCCGTCTACACAACTTAAAAAGCACTTAGAGGAATGTGGTTCCATTAGAACAGGCATAATGGACCCACTCAGGGCCGTGCTTTGTAAATACATGGCTAATGTCATTCTGACGTGTTTACAGGCCAGGACTCATTTCAAAAGGGTCAAGACCTTTGGGTGAGTCTGCTGGCTCTCAGGAGCCAGGTCTCTTACCTTTCACACCCAGGACTCCATCCTTATTACTTGAACATAAAAATTTTTTTGAAAAGAACCCATTGGCACTAAACAAATTACTGTTTCAAAAGACTGTGGAATGACCTTGGAGGTACACATGTCAGATCAGTACCAGGCAGTTGCCCAGAGGTGAAGAAAAGCCATTATCATACTTTGTAGCTGGTTAATTAAAGGCTATTTTTGTCATCTTCAATTCTAAGAAAGTTCAGAGAGCTATTGTCAAACTTTCACAAGAGAAATTCTTGAAATAATGGGGTGGAAGAAGCTAAGTGATCACAGGCTTTCCCTCTCTCGAGTAAGAGTTAAGCATTTGTCCTTCTCACACCCTCCAAATTTTGCTTGGTGCAGTGTAAATCAAGATTTCAGTACTTTTCTTTGAAGCTTCCTGGAGTCTAAATTACTTGGAGACGATCTTACAGGAGCTTACTGTTGCGATTTATCTGATGCCTTTTTCCATTTTGCAAGGTCACTGGCATCTCTGATGATAGGATGTAATAGGCCTTAATATTATGTGTTAAAAGCTCACGAAAGTATTTCTTAGAATTTCTCTTTTTAAATTCTCCCTTTCAAATATTGTGTTAAAAACCTATGAAAATATATCTTAGAACCCCTTCCTTTATGTTCTAGAGGCAAATTATTTCATTTTTGAAATATATCAGTATCTCCTAACTCAGAGCAATTTTGAATCGATACCCAATATTTTAAAACTAGCAGACTTCTAAAAGATCATTTTATGGGCTGGTATTGGTACCTTTTTTTGGCACTTATTGCAAGGTCAAAATAATTTGATTATAATAAAAAAATTATGTAATTAAAAATTCCATGGCAGGAAAATATCAGCTCAAGTCAGTGATGTCTAAAGCTTAGAGTACCTACTAACTTCACCTCGCTCCTCTCTTAACTCCCCACATAATAACACTGGTTCTCCTTAGTATGTTGTCCTTACCCTTTGCTTTTCTTTACATTGAAAGAAAATTAGACTTATGTACTTCCAAGTAAACAATTGACTTAATTTTCAAGTCAGATGATACTATGAATACTTTACATGAAAGATGTTTATACTGAGTTTCTAAATAGTCAGTATTCTATCTTATTGCAAAACTGACAAATGAAAATAACCCATGACCTTCAAGTTTAAGATTCCAGAAATGAAACAAACTCTACCAGTCAAACGTTTGGGGTTCCCCAATGGAGTGTGTCAAAAAGGAGGGATCAAGCTCATGAAGAGGAGACTGGAAGGAGTTGGCAACCATGAGAAGAACAAAAGAGCTTCTTTAGATTTCTGATTTGTAGCTCTGCCCACTGAGACTTACGACCTTATTATCCCAAATTAGTCACTGGTCCTAGTCCTGGGATCATGGGATTATTTTCCAACAGGAATATGGTAACCTTTCACACCTTATAAGAAATTAGCCTCTATGATCCCAGGACCAACATTAGAACATACTTGCATACTTCTGGATCTTTGTGCATGTTTCCCTCTCTGACTTAAAATCCTGTTTATCCTTTGAACACAAATCCAATGGCATTTCTTCTCCCTAGACCTAGGGATGTTTGATCAACCCTTTCTCTTCTTCCCACTGCATATTGTATCAATCTCTATTGCAGTGCAAGTCACATTGTATCATAATGTAAAATCATGTTTATTTCTATCCATCTAGAATTTGAATCCTAAAGGGCAGGAATCACATTGTGTTCACTAATTTATCTCCAAGGTTTTATGCAAAGCTGGGCAAGTTTTAATAGCATGATAGAAAACCTTTAAAATGGTGAACAGACAACCCCAGATTCTCAGCTCTCTTCTTCCCTCTACCTCTCCTTCTTCTCTTGCTTTCATCCCCCACCCTTCACCCACTCTAGCTCTCTGCTCAAGCCCTCAGGTTCCCATGTCAGAGTGTATGGTATTGTGATACTCTCCCAAGGCAACACAGGAGATTGGGTTTCCCATTTGGAGCACACCATCAATGCTAAATCACATAGTTGTGTGTCTGCTTGCTCCCCACGGCTCCAGGTCAATGTCCTGGATACAGCAAGGATCCTTGTGCATAAAAGTCATTAATCTGGATGTTAACATTTGGTGGGCCTAGGAGTTAGTGGTGACTAAGAAATGCCAGACAGAATGCTGCTGCTTCTGGTGGCTTCAGAAAAGCCCTCTGCTTTAATGACTAACATCATGTTTGTTTTTGTCCTTGATTCCTGAGCATCTCCCCAAAATTTGCAGCATGAAGGCAGCGTCTACTTGGCTACATTTCATGTAATTCACAACTTGCTTCTAAATCTAGACCTGTCCTGTAGAGACCTGAACTGTCCCTTAAAGTTGGCCACCTGGGTTCTTTTCTATATTGGAACACACACATGTCAGCATAAAACTATAGACAATTCCGGAGGGTTTTTTATTTTTTAAACTGATGGAGAAATAACCCATTGTCTGTTTTGGTAGCTAATGTATGACTAATGATAACAAGATTGGAATGTTTAAACTGAGAAGTATTTTAAAATACTTATTGCTTGGATTTGAATTGTACTAGATAACTGTTAATATGCTAGTTGCTTTTTATCCATGTTGGTGTTAAATTAATTTCTATTGTCTGGCTCACAATGTTCCCTCTGCTTAGATGCACCTTATTTTCTACTTTTTTCCTTTCCAACTAATAACATCTCCTTTATCACAGCCTTTTCCCAGCATGGCAAAATTCTATGCATCTTTGACACTCAGATATCACCTTTTCTGATTGCCACAACTAGAACGAAGTGCTCCCTGTTCCATGCTCAAAGCTCAGCTTTTATCAGGCTGCATGTCGCTAGTTGTTTCCTTGTTTATCTTCCTTTATGAGTGACCTTCTTGAAAAGGGGCCTCATGTATTTCTCATTGCTTTCTAAATTACAGACCAGGAACTGAGGAACACTAGGTAATATTTTTTAAGGACTTCCTATGTACCAAGCATTTTGGCATACAGCAAAACTAAAAGTTAGAGACTATTGTTATCCTGATTGTATCATCTTGGTGGTAACTAATTTTCACAAAATCTTACACTTTGTAAAAGGTGGAGTAAAAATTTGAATTTAGTTGGTCTGGTTTCTGACCCCAGGCTTTTCATCACCATTTCTTTTCCACAGAGGAGGGTACAACTGTGTCCCAGCTGATATAGGAAAAGAAAGACCCCCAACTGACTGAGAGGCAAATTCCACTTACAGGAACTTGGGAGTGGATTATGTTACAATCCTTCCTGAGCAGCTCCTAGATGTCTTAAGAAAGTGTGCAGAACCAGAGTACACACAGGTCCTGAGGTCTCTGTGGCCTCCACATAGTTAGAGCTCTAATTACAGATGTCCGCTCCTCCTGCTTGTGGGTTCTAACTTTTATTTTTACATGTATGTGCATTCCCTAGCCAGCTAATTAACTCCTTCCTTTCAAAACATCTTGCATTTGCTGTAAATCTTAGCAGAATCTCTTGCACATAGAAGAGAGTCCCTAAAGGAATGGCTATTTTTATGGATGTGGCTTATACATTTTATTGAAGGATAGCACTCATACATAAAAATGCACAGTTCCTAAGTATATAGCTCAGTACACTTTTGCAAGAACTACCACCCAAGAAGCTTTCCTGATAATGTCTTATAGAAATCACCTCCTCAAACATAATCACTACATACTCTGACTTTTACTACCATAGATTTGCTTTGCTATTTTTTGAACTTTGTACAAATAGAATCATTTAATATGGGCTTTTTGTGTGTGGCTTCTCTCATTTGACATTTTATTTGTGACATCCATCCATGTGGAACTGGGTAAGTATATTTGGATGACTGCATAATATTCCATTGCATCAATGAACCACAATTTATTTATTCTAATGTTGACAGACAAACAGGTTGTTTCCAATTGGGGGTATTATAAATGATGCTATTATGAGCATTTGTATATAACCTTTTTGAGGGTGGGGTGGGGAAGATACCTATGTGTGCATTTCCATTGTGTGCATTTCCATTGTGTATACATTTAAGAGTAGAATTGCTGGTTCACTGGGCAAGAATAATTAAGCTTCTACTAATTAGATACTAGGCAGTTTTCCAAGTAGCTGCACAAATTTACAGTCCCACAACAGTGTATATGAATTCCTGCTGCTTCATATAATTGCCAAAATTTTACATAATTATTTTTGTTCCATTTTAGCAATTCTGATAAATTTGTAATGGTATTTCATTGTTACTTAAATGTGCATTCCACAATTGATTTTTGTATGATGATCTGGTATCCAATCAACTCACTGAGTTCACTTACAGTTCACTTACTGATTCTTATAGTTTGTAGATTCTTTTTTTTTCCTGCATACACAATCATATCATCTGAAAATAATGATAGTTTTATTTCTTCCTTTCAATACCATATGCCTTTTATTTGTTTTTCTTTCTAGAAGTCGCAGTGCAGAGTTGAATGGAAGTGGTGATAGCTGACATCCTTGTCTTGTTCCCAGTTGCAGAAGGAAAGCTTTCGATATTTCACCATGATGTATGATGTGCACTGTGGGCTTTTTTGTACATATTGTACTTTTGTCAAGATTAAGGCAATTTCATTTTATTTCTACTTCCCAATAGTTTGTTTTAAATCATGAATAGGTGTTAATTTTTTTCAAATTGCTTTCTACATCTATGAGATAATCATATGACTTCTCTCCCATTTTTCCTCTTTTTGTTAATGTAGGAATTGCATTGGTTGATTTTTGAATATTAACTAACCTTGCATTCTTGGGAAAAGAAACATTTGAGCATGATGCATTACCCTTTTTTATGCTGGATATACTATTATTTTGTTAAGCATTTTGCATCTATGTTCATGAGAAAAACTGGTCATAATCTTCCTGTCTAATAATAATCTTTTCAGATTTTGGTGTCAACTTTATGCTGACCTCTGTTTCCATTTGCCCTATTTTTCTTCTTGATTAACTTTTTAGCTATATATTATTTTACTGTTATTTAGTGGTTGCCTCAGGAATTACAAAATCCATCCTTGGTTTATTATCTGTTATTTTTCCCAAATAATGTTAGAATCTTCACATAATTTACTCCCCTCTTTTGCATTATTATAGTCATAATAATATGACAATATTTATATTATGTATAAATATTATTACAATTACATTTTAAAACCACACATAATATATGTATATGTAAATATTATATAATGTATACATTGTATATGTATTACATACATATATAATGTTTTGTATATTAAACACATGTTATATATAATATATATAAATAATACATGTATTTATAAATTAAATTAAATTAAATTTATATTATATATATCTTAGCTCCACAAGGCATTATTAGTGTTGATATTACTATTGATATTAATTTTTTTCTAAATTTCTACTTTCTCTCATGTTCTTTATTTCTTTCTGCATTATATTCTTGTTTCTACCTGGAATCATTTTTTCTTCTTCCTGAAGATTTCTCTTTGTTATATCTTTTAATGCAGGTCTATTAGGGATTAATACTTTCAATTTTTGTTTGCCTGAAATATCTTTTATTTTATCCTCATTTTTGAAGGATGTTTTCATTGTGTAGGATGTCTAGATTGGCAGTTAATTTTTGTTAGTGGTTTAAAGGTAGTGTTCTATTATTCTCTGGCTTCCACATTTTTCTACTGACAAATCAACTGACAGTATTAGTCTTACTTCTTTGAAGGTAATGTGTCTTTTTTTCTCTGGCTTCTTTTAAAATTTTCTCTTGACTTTGTTTTTCCTCAGTTTTACACTGATGTGCCTAGTTGTGATTTTATTACATTAACCCTGGGTTGTGATTGTAGCACTTAATGAAACTGTTTGCTATCTTTTACAAGTTTTGGAACATTCTCAACTATTACCTATTCTAATATATTTTCTGTCCCACCCTATCATCCCCTCTGGAACTCAATTACAGATGTGTCAGACCTTTTTAAAGTTCATCATATTTCGCTAATGCTCTTTTCTGTATTTTCCATCTGTTTTGCTCCCTGGGATTCAGCCTGGATATTTTATATCTCCTCATCTCCCCATTCACCAATCTTCTTTGTTGTTTCCAATCTACTCTGAAACTTATCTGTTGAATTCTTAGTTTCAATTATTATAATTTTTTTAGTTCCAGAATCTCTATTTGATGTTCTTCAAAAATATATTACAGTTTTTTGGTAAAATTCTCATATATTCCCTATTTTAAAGATCATATTAATTATACTTATTAAAAAATCTGTGTCTAGATAGCTCCAGTTACTGGATCATATATGAATTTGTCTCTATGTGTTTCTATTCTCTTGTTTCTCTTTTTTGGTATGCCTTGTGGTTTTTTATCAAATGTAAGACATTGTACATAAAAACTGTGGAGACTCAGGTGTTAACTTCTTCTAGAGAGGGCTCATCATACTTTCTGATAGGCAGCTTGAGTTGGACAGATTCCTTTAATCTAATCATACACAGCACTGATCCAAGTTGCAGGTTTGCTAAGGCTCATTTACCTCCTGTTTATCCTTGTTCTTTGGAATGAAAGCCTGGGATGTTTACCATGGTCTCCCTTTTGGGGATTGTTTTTATGTTGTAATTTTTGTCTCATCAGCATATCACATTCTTGAAAACTGATATATTTTCAGCAGTTTTCTGTGTGACTTTTTAGCTTCTTGCTCTGATAAGCTTGAGAATTTATCCTTGTGTCCTCCTCTGTCCAGATTCTTGGTCACTCTAGTACTGCTTACCAGGAAGCTCCAAATTGTAGTTTTTTTCTTTCTACCCTGTGAGATTTCCAAAGCTTCTACTGGCTCCCTTATCTCTTAGCTATTTCCCTCTGCACAGTTTCTTAGATTCTAACTTATTATAAAGAAAAAACTCAGCAAATGTCCTGAGGTCAGCTCACCCCCTACAGTTCCCTTCTCTCTGGACTCCTGCACTCTCAAATCCTGGTTACCTTGGCAGCTCTCCAGTACCTTCAAGTAAATGTTTTAGTATTTTATCTGATTTCCTAGTTAGTTTTGGAACTATTACCATCATAATCGAAAGCAGATGTCAGTAGATTTATGTCTTTTAAAAAGCTTATAACTAGCATATGGATTATACTTTCATGGTGGGCATTGAAACATATTTTAATAAAAAAGATGCTAAGACAGTTGTAAAGACAGGTGGAAAATGGGCTTTTGGAATGGATTTATGAGGTGCATGCTATATCTAATCCAAAGCAAAGAAGATAGCTTAGAGTTTTGAGTAGACAAATAGTACGGGTGTTCTATTCTTTGACCATATAAATGCCTTTAAAATATATCTGTAGAATGAAATAGGTGGGGTTGGAGCAAGGATCAGATTCAAGGATGTTTAGCATAAGCTCATACATTCAGAGATAGGCTCATAGGGAGATGAAGAACAAAAATTCTAATCTAAGCCGTTGACCTTGGAATACATTCAATAGTTATAAGTTGCCAAGAGTAATAATTTTTCTAAATATTACATAGTGTTATACCTTTACTCACATGCTGAAAAACATGTATTAAATGACATCTCTGCTTGGAGATAAGTTATTTTTGCAAAAGACATGGGTTAGGAAGGTTAGAGTATTTTCAGTTTTGAGCCAGGATGGCCCAGTGGGAAAACTCATCCAGTTGTTATTTTATGTTTCAGGAAAGTACTGATCATGCTTTGTATTGTGTAATGGAATGAGAAGTTAATGAGATACATAATGTGTTTTTTCTTTTGTTCACTAACATATTAAAAAGCACTCTGTCTTCTGCAGATCTGCCATCAAAGTTAGTGCTATATGCCATGGGACTGGTATTGGGAGTAACAATTGTATCTTGAACAGTTCTCTCAGAGTCCCACTAACTGCCTTTGCCTCCTTTTCTCTGGAAAAAGAAAGACCAAGAAATCAAAATTCTGTGAGTTTTTTTTTGGCAAGAAAAATTTTGAACACAGGAGGAGTCAAACCACTGCTTTGGGATTGGAGGACCTGAGCAAATGGCATCAGACTCCCTGTGCCCTGGGGCACTTCTGGTGAAGTTGGGCAATAAGGGTGATGTCTGGGGATGTGAGACTTCTGGAAATGGAACCTCTAAGGCAGTGGTTCTCAACCTGTAGATCGCGACCCCTTTGGGGGTCGAACGACCCTTTCACAGGTGTCGTCTAAGACCATTGGAAACACATATATAATTACATACTGTTTTTGTGATTAATCACTATGCTTTAATTATGTTCAATTTGTGACAATGAAAATACATCCTGCATATCAGATATTTACCTTACGATTCATAACAGTAGCAAAATTACAGT
This sequence comes from Furipterus horrens, assembly GCF_987537825.1. NCBI lineage: Eukaryota > Metazoa > Chordata > Mammalia > Chiroptera > Furipteridae > Furipterus > Furipterus horrens. The sequence continues at coordinate 169,588,113 of NW_028327174.1, read as the reverse complement.
TATGAAGTAGCAATGAAAATAATTTTATGGTTGGGGGTCACCACAACATGAGGAACTGTATTAAAGGGTCGCAGCATTAGGAAGGTTGAGAACCACTGTCTAGGGTAAGAGTTTGTGTGTCCTTTGACTTATTTTTAAAGTTTGAATGATAAGCACTAGAAAGTACCACTGGGCATTTAGAAAAACAGAATGCCCTGGAAGATGGAAAAGTCCCCTTCCTGAAAGTCTTTTAAAAAGAATAAGAATTTCATGGACTCCTTCTCTGTCATTCAAACATTCCTTGTTCTGCATCTCTGCACTCTGCCCATGGTTGTCTTCCCACTATAATGCTCTTCCCAGCTCCACTTCTTTGAATCCAACCAGCCTTCAAACCCAATTCAAACCCCCACCTTCTCCAAGAAGCCATTCCAGATGCAGAATTGATGTTCAGGAAGAGAATAGGCTTGAAATGTGGCTCTGGGAATCTTTTCCACAGTACTGATAGCTGGTGCAGGGATGGGTTGATGCATTCCTCAAGAGAGAGGGCAGAGAGCTCACACTTTGAGGGGATTTGCACATTTAGGAGGCAGGAGCAGGATGAGAGAGGTCTGTGGAGACAAGGAAAATCTGCAACCTGTGGAGAAATGAGCTCTAGCAGGGTCAGCAGTGTCGGCAAGTCCGGAGAAGTCCAGAGGGTCAGAGGAGTAGCTATTAGATTTGGTCAACATGGGGTCACTCAGGCTTTCAAGATATTTGTCCTGTATATTTGTGATAAGAGCTGCCATTGAAAATGAAAAGATTACGCCCTTTCTTGTGCCCTTTTAAGGTTGATGCAGTGCCTTAGGAGGCTAACACAGAAGGGTAAAGTAAGTCTCCATAAAACCCAGAGAGGAGATGGTAAAACTCCTCTTTGGATCCTGTCTGGAGTCACAGCTGAAAAAAAAAAAAATTAAAAGATTAAAACTTGCTTTGTTGTATGCTGTTATAGTCATTATCATAATTATTATAGTTACAGAGAACATTCTACATCATTTTCTTCTACCCTCATGATTTCTTTTGTTCAGAGAGAATTTCTCTGCTTCCAAGAGGATTTTGGATAAACATTTCTCTGCTTTCTTCTCTGTCTTCTTCATTAGTTCCTCTAAAAACTTCACACATGGGAGGTTGCATTCTTGAAATGTCTTCCTTTTCAATCCAATCGCCATTTTCTTTCATATTAAAAACAAACTCAATCTTTGCTGCTTAAACAAAGTCATATTTGAAGACTGTCAAGCTTCATTAAAACTGAATATTTTTCCAGGTGGTAAATTATGGGCCAATGTAATAGACTGTGTTCAGGGACAGAGTCCAGCCATTTAGGAGGTCCCGAGGGCAGAGAGGTAAAGTTTTATTTATGGGTGTTATATCAAGATAAGGCTTCTCCAGCTGATTCAGAGAAAACAGCTCCCTCTCCTTTGCCACTGGTCCATTAGGATCAAACATGTTTTCAGTTAGCTTTCTCAAAGAAGAAAAAAAAAAAAAGATAAAAAAGACTTATGATTTCTTGAAGAGATGTTTCTTTGCTGCCTCTTCGCTTCATTTTAGGCTCTTTGTTATTAATAGAATTGTGTTGGTTGCAATGAGGGACATTAGCTAGGGTTCATTATATCAAAAGGTCTGTAAAAATTGTCCTTGTTTTGGCCAGCTGAAAATGCGCATCAACTTCATATTAACTTGGATGTGGGATTGACATACCATGAGTAATAATTTTGTGAGGGCATTCTTTTATGATAAAATGATAATTTAAAAATAATAAGAACAGTAACAACACATATCTTTTATTGACTGCTTTCCATGCATTAGGACCTATGCTATGTTCTTTGCATGCAATACCATTTGATTTTCAAAGCAATATTGTGAAGGTGGCAGTCTCAGCCATTTTCAAATGAGAAATTTGAAGCACAGGCAGGTTAAGTAACTTCCTCAAGGTTACAGGAAGGTTGAATTTTGGATCCCAATCTTCCTAATTCTACAGATCAATTTCTCTTAACCAAACTACTCTGCCTCTAATAACATCAGTGATCTATGAATATGTAACATATTAATTCTACCGCATAAATTTCCCATTTAGAAAAATGTAAGTTTGCTTTTGAAAAGTTACAAATATGAGTCATTAAATATGCAAGCTTAAGTGTTCTATTAAGCAATTCTAACTCAGATCTTTCCATGGTTTAATGTGTCAAGTAAAATTACTCAAAACATCTATTTTCAAAAAATTTTTCATGCTGTTCTTTATAACCACATCATTAAGTCTACTCATTTACTTCACTGATGAATTAGGTTATTAATAATGTCACCTATAGTTTTTAATCCACTTTAGAACCTCATAAAAATCAGCACTGATACCATCAGTAATACATATTCATTTGTGCTGGTTAATAGGTTTGAAAAATGAGCTACAGATGGCTTCATGTTTATGGATGTCCACATATATTTTGCAATAGTTAATGAGGATCGGTTTGGATGCTTGAATATGTATCTGACAGGTAGATGAGATGCAGAACAGGTATGAAAATCTCTCTCTCAGTTCCCATATGCTCCCTTATCCCTGTTTCCTTATTGATCACTTAATAAATAGGATCACTCATTTAACTCTGGGCTAAGCATTGTGAGGATCTTTGCTTAAAGGTCAAGTGTTGATTAGATACAGTTCTTACCTTCAAGGGTTTTTTAATAGAGTTAGACATGCAAGAACATTTTGTGAAATAAGTAGCAGTTTGGATCATACCTTAAAGATGAACAATGTTGGAGGAGTTGAAGTTCCAAAAGATCATGGAGGGCTGAGGAGGTCAGGAAAGGGCTCGTAGGCTCAGAAGGTGGGCAGGATTTGGTGATGGAGAGGAGAGATGGTATTCTACCTGCTGAGGGGAAGAGATGGAGCAGGGACCTAGAGGGTGAGAGAGGTGGCTGACAGGTTAGAGGAGACTGGCCCTGCTGTAGCAGACACCATTTAGGCTGTGAGGGCAGATAAACTTGCCTTCATGTGGGGCCGTGATGTGGAGGATATGTAATAGGTCTGCCCAACATAAAACAGGATGGCTAGAGTTAAATAAAGAATGCTCTCTTCCCGTAAGTTGATCTTGGGAATGGAGGGGAGGTCATATGGAAGGAGGAAGAAACATATCATAAATGCAAATACATCGAAATAAATATTTTGTGGGGTTACTGGTGGGGACTTATAATTGATTCATGTAGTCATGTTGGATTCCTTAAGAAGGTTCCATAATATCTTTTATTGAGATCATTTACATTTATTAGTAGAAACAGTATGACAATATTAAAAAAAATTTTTTAAAAGAGAAGTCTGTATTTTCACCACTCTATTGTAAGAGAGAAAAACTAGTCTTATTGTTGTGCATTCTTTTCCAATCTGGATTCACGTAATTGTACTAATAGGGTAATAAAATTTTGTGTTCTGTTCTTCTCACATAACACAATTTTCCATGTTTCCACATAGTGTTTATAATTATGATTTTCAATGAACACATAGTATTTCATTGAGTCACTTTAACAGAGCTTGCTAGAACATTACATTGTTTTCTATTTTTTGTCATTATAGTTGAGACTTCAAAGGACATTGGTTTACATGTGACACATTTTGGCTTCTACTGAATTACTTCCTAAGCACATGTTTCTGGGATGGTCATTACTGTTTCATAGGCTAGGAACAAGTTGTAGCACTTTCTGTATAATATCATGATGCACTCAAAGGCCCATACTGATAGAAGATGGCATCGATGGGAAGCGAGGGTGCCATTGTCACCTTAAATTTGGAGCAGAATAAAAAAGCGCTGTTGTAGGTAGTAAAATATCAGTTCATTCACTGGATAAGTGTGAATTTTATTTCTTTTACAACACTTACTTTCTAGATGAAGTTTCTAAACCTATTTCTTCTTATTTCTTTCCTTATTATTACTCCTAAAAAATAAAGAGGCTTAAGTGTATCAGAAAGAAAAGCAGTTGATATGTGATGGGGCAAGAAAAAAAAAAAAAAGAGACTAAATGGGTCTAATAGAAAGATGAGCAAAAGGAGGAACATGGTATAACTGTACAATTGTAGTTGAGTAGTACAGGTGCCTATTGGAACTCTTTGGTTTCTGGTAGCTGCCAGCCCCATCTCTCCCAAGGGCCTGGGAGTTTCTGGGAGAGTCAGGTCTGAAAATTCCCATTCCACCTTCTCAGCTCTGGGCGCCCCCTGAGGTTTTTGTTTTTCTTCAAGATTCATTCCACCAGGGCCTTCTGACTTTCTTCATGCCTTCCATCTGCAGGTGGTGCTAATGGCCTTGCTCTTGGCCAGCAGGGCATGGAGCTGAGAATCCTTCCAAGGACTGGTTGTGTATCCTGAGGCTTCTTTCCCCTCTCCTGCCCTTGCTTTTGGCCTTTTCTTTGGCAGGTGTTTGACATTGGTCTCTGGGTTTGCCCTCCGATTATCTTAGATCCTCGTGGGTCACAGCTGTGGAGAGGGACTGCACAAACATGGTTTTGATTTTTTTTTTTTTTGCAATGAAGTTTCAAAGAAATTTTTTTGTGCGTGACTACAAGTAGGCCCTTGTCTACATTGGCTGAGAAACATTTAGAAAGGAAATGTGCTGGGGTGGCAAGCTGTCCACTAAAACTTCACACATTTTCTTACTTTAGCTTACATTTGTCAATGTTTTATTAGCAAAAGTGTAAATCTCAAGAAATAAATTTCAAATAATTTTAATCATCATGGAAGAGCAGAAGAAGTATAGGCTATAAAAAAAATTTTTTTTTTTCTTCCTGAGTGGTTTTGAAGGTTCTAAGCAATGGGGGCATTTCCTCTTCCTGGAATTCTTTTTCCCCAGATAGTCACATGACTTTCTCTCACTTCCCCAGAGAAGCCTTCTTCAATCAGTCTTGCTACGACTCTCTCCTCCCTCCCTCACATTCTATTCTTTCATCTATTTTATTTTTCTTTAGAGCAATTATCTGATACTATCGCTTCTAAGGTATGTTTACTCATCTCACTCACTGACCAAAACAAAAGTTTTCAGATGGTCTTGCTAACCTCAACTCCTAAAACAGTGCCTGACATATAGTAGGTGCTCAAACATACTATAGAATGAATAAATAAATAAATGAAACAAAGGTATTGGATTTTCTGACTTTTTAAAAAATGATCACACTTGGAGCAATTCTAGCATTTGGAAGAAACGTCTTGGTTACAACAGAGTGGGGTATGACATGAAGATGGCTTAAGGGACCACAGCATTCTTGATACTAGAAATTCAAATGCATGTCCATCTGCCAATCTCACCTTCTTGTGTGAAGTATAGCAAATTATGGGAGCCTGCATGTGGGAGCATGGTCACATATGTGAGAGCTCTAGTTCCTGGGAATGAAGAATGAGGAGGATGAGGTGTTGACTGTTCAGAATCTGAGAAGAGTCAGGATGCAATTACACTACCAGACTAAGTTTGATAAAATTGGTGTTAGAGGGAATAAGAAGTAGGCATTTCCTGTTTCTTCTCCCTCTATCTTTCCAACAGTCAAGCCATTCTCTTTTCCCAGAAAGTATCTGAGCTGGAAGTGAAAAGTGGAATAACGTGACAATCACCCCTTCTTCGACATATCAGAATGATCTCAGCCCCCTATGGGAGCATAGTGAAGCACAGCACCCCAGGGCCCAGGCGAGAACATTGTAGAGATGAAGCCAGCATTAGGAACGTGCATAGTTGTCCGTGGCTGTTTACCGCCAACACTGCTAATGTGACACCCTTTCTCCCACCCTGAACTACTATGCACCATAGGGCAACAGGTCTGATGGTAACTGGCATTGGCTTCAACCATTAGGTATTAAGAGAGAGGAATGTTGTGAAACCAATTTCACTCATTCCTGGGCCAAGAAATGGGGTCAGGTCTTGAGAGAGACAGAGGCTACGCCTATCTTAGAAATCCTGGATGCCAAGTGGGCTAGACTGCGTGCAAGAATGGGCCTGCTTCTCCGGCTGCCCAGTTTACCTGCCCTTTACAATGAATCGGGCTTTGTAGCTCTTCCCATAAAGAAGTGCAGTCCGTTTCTCTTGAGTACAATAGAAAGGACCATATACCAACCTCAAGTCTAGGTCTCGGAGGCTTTCAAAACAAAATAGTCTCCTTTGGCTCTGTGGCCTGAGATGAGGAGAAGGGCAGATGTGCAAAGATCACCTTCTTTACTTTACCATTATTTCTATTAAATTCAAATAATGGTAGCAGAGAGGAAGTGTATTGATAAGGAAAAAAAACCATTCTGTTTGTTTCCTTTAACATGGTTGGAAATGTGGGTTTGGGTCTCTGTGTTTGGTTGCTATACAATGTATACCCCCAAACTTTCACTTGGAATCCTGCCACTGCCACATGAACAAGCTTGGACTAGCCTGTTGATTGATCTGGGGCATGTGACTCGGTTGCCACTCTCACTCCAGCTATCAGTTAGTTACCAGTTGTGTGGTGAGGTCATCCTAGGCCAGTCAGTCCCCAGATGACCCACCAGGTGATTTCAGGCATCTGAGAAAGCCTGGCCAAGATGGGCAGAGCCTGTCCTAGGTTCTCATACCATGCAGCTGTCCATGCATTTGCAGGCAGAAACAAATGGCTGTTGTTTTAAGTCTCTAAAACAGGATTTGTTACATAGCAGTACATAACTGATGTACCTAGACGTAGGGGGAAGATGGTTACAGTCCAATTTGTCTGAATTTGAGAATCCTCCCCCACTCAGCCAACCAGAGGGGAAAATGACAGTGTGAGTGTCTGTATTGAAATATTCATATAACGAAAGAGCTGGAGCAGCTGGCTTCCAGACACTAGGATGGAATTCCTTATGTGGGAGCATGTCTAAGCTCAGGCTTCAGTCATGAACCTAAAACAACCAGCACTGGCTCTTTGGACACTGCCTCAATTTTGGATCTAACAGAGTTGGAGAGGGCAATGTCCAGGAGTATTGATAATGGAAGCAGGAGGTGTTCTCAAGCTGGGAGTGTTATTTGCATTCCAAACTCTGATACTGGAGACACCAGTTAGGTGAATATAGTGATTATATTGGACTGTTGGTCTTGGCAACTTTTCATCTTAGTTTGGACTCCACCCATGCCCTACCAAAGGCCCTCCAAGTCCCACTCAACCCTAGGTCACGAGTGGCAGGATGTCAATGATATTAGGATGTAGGAGTGATAGATACAATCAAATGGTGTAAGCCTACACTTGGTGGTAATTGATTGTGAAGTCAGAAGAGGAGGAATGGAATAAGGAGCTCCTAAGCTGCAATCACTAAACTCAACTTATAGCCGCCCCCACCCCACAGCCCCTAGCTCTGCTCTCCACTATACTCTTACTTCTGTTTACAACCTGTGTCAAGAATTTCAGAACTTTCCATGGATAAATGGTGGAATTAGGACTTGGATTTCACTTCAAGATAAAGGCTCAGGACTAAAAAGAGTACTCTCCCTGTAGTGAAGTGACTTTCTTATCCAGTTCAAAGGAGATTCTGTATTTGTCCAGGATGATAATTTTAGGAAATTGAAGCATCAGTCAATGCACCTTTCATGTTTCATAGAATGTATTAACTGTAGTGACTGGCTGAATGCTGGAAGACAAAAAAGACCATACCAGGTTTCTGAAGATGGCTGTGTGGGCACTGTGGGGCCATCTGACAATGGTTGTTTACAGCTTTTTTTATTGTTTTTTGGTCATAATGCTGAAGGCTCAGAGCACTTTGCCATGTGTGTAGTTAAAATGTTCTTAATTGACTTGACAGAGATGACGGCGTCCACTCTCAGCTGCTCCCCTTGTTTCTTCCCTTCTCTTTCTGGAAGCTTTGGTCATATCTTATTTCCTCTGTGGTTTGAGTTTCAGATAAGTGTTTTGGAAATATTTCATGGAAAGAATTGCAGTTTCTAATATTTACAATTTAGACTGTAGTTTCTTTTAAAATATTAATGTTTTCTGGGTCAGGTTAAATCATTGCATATTTGCCTCTCTATATTTGCTTTGGTTCTTAGTCAGAAATTTCAAACTTGGCTTTGTAGGATTTGTTTGACTCCAAATATCAAGAGGATAAAAAAATTAATGTAACAGGCATGCCCTTCCCAGGTGAGGGTGCAAATGGCCCCAACCCCAATCCTTCTCTGAGTGCATGGTTTGAATACCCACCTCTAGAAAGAAGTACAGAAATGATGATGCCCTTCAGGCTCCTGCTAGATCCTTGTTCAGTTGGGGATCCATGAGGGTCTGGAGGGAAGAAGCCTGGTCTTCCTTAGTCCTATATTGCCGTGCCTGTCAACTACAATGCAAATCAAATAGCAGAGGTCTCAGTGAGCCATGTCCAAAGTCCTTGACTTCCCAAATGGTCTAGAAGCTTTACCCTTATGGTGAGTGGTCCTTATTAATCATCATCTCTCTCCTGAGAGTTCCTCTGTGGAAGGATTTCTGGTTGAATTGCCTGGAATCTTTGGTTTAAGATCTATCAAACCTCCATTACTTGCTGGTGTGAGGCTGTGGAGATTCAGGCATGACCAGGGCCTCCAAGGAACCTAAGAACATGGAAGAATATCAGCTGTCTGAAGAGCACCATTGGAGAGCCTCTCCTCAGAGAGAGAGCAGAAACTTGTCAATAACATGCAGGCAGTGAAGTCTCTCTAAGGGTGGACATTAAGCTTCTCAGGAAGATGGAGCAGTGCCAGGCATGACTGCACACCATGTCTCAAATCAAAAATTGCTTGGCCATCACTTCTTTTAGTTCTCACATAAAGACACTTCCCAAGGAGCAAGTAGGCATGAGGAGCATTGAGTTAAGGGCAGTTCCAGGATCCAGCCATTGAGACCAATGCTACATCCCACCCCATAGCCAACACCATGTCTTTGGGAGTATCACTCCTCCTCCAAGGTCATTAGGTCATAGCCTCTGCACCTACCTTTCTGTCATAATCTGGATTCCCTCCCAAACAGAACATAACATAAAGAACATGTGTGCAAGTGGTTCGTTTAAGAGAAGATTCTAGGAATATAGGTGTGTTAAGCAGGTAACCAATAAGGACAATTGAGACTCACCCTGACTGAGGACTCTCTGAGAGACTGCAGAGCCCTCTCAGGACTTTTGTGCTGAGGCACAAGGAAACTGGGATACTGGTCCACCAACTAACACCCCTTATTTGTTAAGGGTCATACCAACTCCCTGGTATTTATGGCAAAGCATCCACCTATAGTCAGAGGGCACCCTTAAACAGAGAGTTATAGGGAAATCTTGGCATGTGAGAAAAAAGTATGCAGGTGGATTATGGAAATGGCTGAGACATTGTGGGTGGAGGGTAGAGAATGTCCACTAGTCCTTATAAGGCAGACTATGCTCAGTGTCTCCAGGGTGTGCACTGTCCTTGTCTATTATGTGCAGTGGCTGGCAATTTTTTTTATCAAAGAGAAGAAAATAATGCATGCATGTATATGTTCAATTTCTCTCAGAGAAGTCTACCATGTTCAGAAAAGAACATTGTGACAATAGGCTAAGGACACATACAATGAAAAGCACCAAAGAGTAGGTCCTGTTTTGAGGCACCGAACCTTTTGTATCTCCTCCTCATTTAGCCATTGACTCAGGTTTCAGGAAGTTGGCATCAGGAAGGGGGCTGCAGGGAGTTTACAGTAGCTGGGAGATGGTGCACTGGCAGGTAAAAAGGAACAGGGTGGGTAACCACAGCATCCATGATGCTCCTCTTTCTCATCACAATTCTAGTGCTTAATAGCTATTTAAAATTTTTCTTTGATTGTGGGTTAGCACACTGAAGACACCTCTAATATAATATTGGGGATATGTGACAAGATTTACTATTGTTGTTGTTTTCATGCTCTCCTTTTCTCTCAACATAATTTTGATTAAGCCAAACATGCAAGTCAGAGAGAGGAAACATTTCAGGTAGCTATGTTGCCTGGGGTGGCGCTAATATGTTGACATGCTGCATTGGTATTTCCTTTGCTTTAATGTGTTGTAATAAAATAAAAATGTCTTTGACTTATCCTCAGAGGGTTTCATAATATGTTTCCATGTGAGTGGTTGCTGCTTCACATGAGATGTCACATGGAAAAACTGAATGACCTTTTCAGTATTAACTAGTTAGGGATTTATGGATAGATCCAAACTTTTCAATGGAATAAATCACTGGAGTTTATTTTCTCCTGTTAGGATTCTAACGAGCAGAATCAAATCTTCCTCCAGGAGAATAATCTGTTAGTGGTGAGGGAAGACATTCTTGGGTGATAGGGATTAAAGCAAAGATCTTCATAATGGAAGGAGCTGGTTAGATTTGTAATCCGCCTCAGTCAGAAATGGAATTTATTACGTGCTTCTGCTTGACATTCAGGCTGATACAAATCAAAATGACTGAATTGATTTCCTCTTTAATTTATGAAATTGGAAGAGGGACACCAAACTCTTATTTTCCCACCTCTCAGAGAAATCTTGCCTCAGTTCTCCATGGAGATGCATTTTTGCATCCTGAAGAAAATTCTCTTGACTATAGCATCAGTGTCAGAAGTCTTGCTTGCATTTCTAAAGACAATCACTACTTTTGTTAATTTGCAGAAGAAAAAAGCAAGGTTTATTGTGAAACAAAACATCTAGAAGAAGTCATCTTATGCCTTGGGTTTATAATGGTCATGGGAGGAGTTCTAAGTTTTAGGGAAAAAGGAATTTTCCAGATTGGACCCTTTTAAGTTGGACTTTGAGACACCTTTTCTGAGGTTAGAAATTAAAAAATGAGGCAGTTATAGAGATGCCTAAGTTAACTGTTGGCTGGCAGCTAAGTTGACTTAGTGCTTAGAAATTCCTTACCAATGGCACAACCCCTCCTAATGTCTAAACCAAAGCCTTAGTTACTTCTGTATTTGTTACTTTTGGCATAAAGGGGATGATCTGAGGAGAGGTTTATTTTTTAAATATGCCAATATACCAAGAAAATATTTATTTTGGAAGTCATGTATGTGAAATGCTTGTAAAACTGAAAGTCAGTGTACAAATGAGAAGCATTATTACTGTTATTGGAGACAGACTTGGGAAGTATTTGCTAGGCACAGTTGGCCTTCATGGAACATGAAGAGGTCCTGAAGGGATCATCTGAGTGGTGGTGCTTGCAGAGACCTTGCAACTCTCTGAACATCTGCTCTCACCAGCTGATTTAGAGTTAGGAGTGCACCCCTGGGACAGGAACTAGCTGATTGGGGTACATTCTATAAAGAAGGCTTCCAGATGATCTGCCCATCCAGACAAAGACTCTTGATCACCAAGTTTGGTCATGATAGATGTACTGTTTTTAAAAAGTACACAGTAGTATATAAATATAGCAAAATAAGTAATTGGTAATGGCTGGATGCAACAGTCATTATGCATGCATTTACCTAATCCTCCCTCCCCCATCCCAATGGCTACATCCTAGCTGGGGAAATAAGTGAATGTGTTAGGTTACATGGCAAAGAGGAATTAAGTTTGCAGATCAGCTAATCTTAAAATATGGAGATTATCCAGGGTGTTTAGTGTGGACTCAGTGTCATCACAGGGGTACTTAAAAATAGAAGAGGAAGGTAGGAGGGCAGGTCACCATGATGTCGTATGAGAAGGTCTCAACCCTTCATTAGTAGCTTGAAGATGGAGGAGCCAAGGAATGAGGGTAGCTTCTAGAAGAAGGAAAAAGCAAGGAATAGATTCTTTTCCAGAGCATTCAGCAAAACAATACCTAGGTTGTAGCCAATAAGACCAGGGTTATATTTCTAACCTACAGAACTATAAGATAATAAATTCATGTTGTTTAAGCCACTTAATTTGTGGTAATTTTTTACAGAGGCAATAGAAAGCTAATACTATTGTTTTATTTTAAATGATACCTGAGAGTCCCTGGATTTGGGTCATTTGTACCATGATTTTTTTTGTTGCTACTTAATAATGGCTACAGTTTATTGAGTACTTACCACAGATACAGGCATGCTCCAGGTGCTTCATAAAGAGTAACTTATGTAACCTGCACATCAAGTTGATGATATGAGGGCGATCAATATCCTTATTTTCTAGAGAGAAAAGTTAGACTCAGAGCAGTCAGGTTACATGCCCAAGTACTTACCACTTGTTTTTTGTGTGAAATAGTGATTTAGTACAGTCAGATTTCAACAGCAGGTCGGGTTCTCCTGACTTTTATGCTATGTTGCCACCTTGTTCTGCCATGTGGGAAAGTAAGTCACTGTGTAGATGGGAACGTTTAAGCCTTGAATCACCAGATGTGATGATTCTAAAGTCAGAGCAACTCCCTCTGGGTATGTGGTCCCCAGAGTCAGGGTTTTTAGTAAATCATAGTACTTTTTGAGAAACACAAGTGCTCCCCAGTCTGGATAGAGACTGTTTTGCACCTGAAGATTATAAGAAGAGGTGGGACCAGGAAGTGGGGTGGGATTGGAATTAAGAAACATGGGGTGTCAGGACAGGAGTCCTAGGCAGCCAGTTATGAATGGACATGTGTTCTCTCACTCTATGATCTCTTTTAATAAGTATGATGTCTTTACCTTTCAGAGCCAAGAGTATGGCTTGATATTGTAGGAGTCCATGCAGTTTCTCAAAAATTAATGAATGGGGAATACAAACAAAAAGATAATGTTAAACTCTAGTTTCACAATCAAGTTTCTCTTACTTTGCTGGGTTACTGACCATCCACAGGGCACAGCAATCGCTAATCCTACTGCTTCTACTCTGCTTGCTATAAAAAGAAGAATAAGAATAAGAATCAAATCATTATACTGAAATCAGTGAAACAAATCATGCTGCTCTTGATAAGATAGCAATGAGGTGTTTTCTTGGCTTTTATTTAAGACTACAAAGTAAAAATATTCAATCATGCCTGAAAAAAATACATAACCATTGTGACATAAAGATTTTTAAAGGATTCTTTCAGCTCCACATTAGCCCTTCCATCCTAAGTGCCTTGCTCTAGGACATCCACACACCACCTATTTACGGAGTGAGTGCATGGGAGGAGGAAAATACATTTGCCATTGACCCAAGTTATTTAATGTTATTTTTTCAGCATGCTAAGTGACACAGACAAAACCAACTGAGGACATGGAGGTGGGCATGGGGAGAACATTATGTAATCCTCACCAGAGGATATGGTCATAGATTTTAGAGAGAGAAGGGAGAGACAGAGAGAGAGAGAAACATTGATGTGAGAAAGAAACATTGATTGGTTGTCTCTGTACACACCTCGACTGGATATTGAACCTGCAATCTTTTAGTGCATGGACAATGCCCCAACCAACTGAGCCACCTAACCCTGGCCTTGATTTTTTTTTTTTTTTTTTTACTCTTCAGCCATTCCAAGCTTTAGTATTGTCCAACCAAATTAAAATTTATCTCAATAGTTTAGATTGATGTAGGTCTCTTCAATAGAGACTAGCATAACTGCATCACAAATGAGACCATTAAAGACTTTCTGGGCAGCTTTATATAGAAATACAAGCATGCAATATAGTAGTAACATTAATAATAAATTGTTTTATCTTCTTTTCATCCCAAAGGGTTTCAGAGAGCTTTATCAACTTTACAAATAATGTGTGTATATGTAAGCAATGCATGTGTGCACTAAACTTGTAGGTATTTCCTAATACTATTAGCTCCCTCCTCCCTAATATGGGTCTTAATATTTTTATTGATATTCTTGATATTTATATATTAGACATGTTGTGATACATCTTCCCCTTTTATCATTTAAGCACAACAAGCTTCCAAATATTTTTGTTTGTGTACGCCCATCGTTAAAAATGTTGGAGCTTGCAGCCCTTACTACACATATATGTAGCTATACATAAATAATTCCTCCATACTATGGTACGGATGTATTGTGTGTTATAAAAACATACCTAAAAATATAGAAATTAAAAATGTTGATGGAAATACGGAATAAACAGAATTTTTGAAAAGTGTTACTACTGATGGCTTCACATATTCATTAGCTAATTTCTCAAGATTAATAAACACCTAGAGAAAAATTTAGTGTTAATATTATCAGCTATAAATCTACATTTCAAATAATGGTCTTGATAATTTATTCCTCTTTTTAGCCAGCTTAAATTCTTGTATACTTTTAATTATGGAATATTTTAAAAATACACAAAAGTAGAAAGAATAGTATAATGAAACCCACATTTTCATCACTCACCTTCAACAATTATCAACATTTTTTATCATTATTACTAGCTCATCATTTTTACCTGGTAATAGGGCTAATGAAGAGTTCATAGTAGAAACAAGATCTCAACTTAGCATTTTCTTTTTGTTCATTGTGCTTGCACTTTTAGTATTATCTTTAATCCCGAATTTCATGGGTTGCAATCTTAAAGAGAGACCTCATTGTGAAGATGAGAGACTTAAGTAAGTATTTGAGAAGTGAGAAAGTTAGCTATGAGACTAGAGTGATCTAGGGGGAAGAACATTGTAAAGGCCTAAGGCAGGAATCGTCGTCGTCGTCGTCGTCGGCAGCCATTCGTCTCGAGAGACGATGGTGTAGCTTCTTAAGAGTCTATCTGCACCGCCGAGAATGGCTGTGCAGTCCGACTCGGGAGTGACATGGTATCTGTCTCCTCCCGTGTTGAATCGACATCTTGCGATGACGCTGGAGTGTCCTCTCCAGTGAAGCTGAAGCTACAGAGCCTGGGCAGGGTGATATGGAGGGTCTGCTGTTGCCCATGCAGCAGACCCCCCCTCTCTTCGCAGCTGAAGGGTCCAAGGGAAAGACGGAGTCAATACAGCTTGGCTTCAGGTGCGCCGCAGGAGTTGCCGGTATTGACTACAACGTCAAACCGCCTTAGGGACTCCGGCTCCGGATTTTCTGTCGGGGTTTACTCCCTTAGCCTTTCCCCTGAAGAGGTATGCCACAAGGCAGCGGAGGTTTTTTGGAATCAGAGTTTTCCTTCTCTGATGTGCTCTGACTGGAAGATCGAACCAGCGACACTTAGCTCGCAGGCCGACGCTCAATCCACTGAGCCAAACCAGCCAGGGACTGTCATTTATATTAAAATTTAATTAATTTATAGATATTTTAAAATACATTTTAAAATAAGGCAGGAATATACCTGATATATTTGATCATTAATTTGAGGGCAAAGGATATTTGGAGGAAAGATTGTAAGATTGTTAAGACTTTGGCTTTTATTCTGAATGAAACTGAGGGAGGCAATGCAGATTTTGAAGACACAGACATGATATGACTTTGTTTTAACAGGATCAGCCCAGCTGTCATACTGAGACTTGAGAGTAGTGGGTAAAGATGTGCTCAGGAAGGCCAGGTAGGAGGAGCCTATCACAGGTATCCAGGAGAGAGCTAATGGTGGCTTGGACCAGGTGAGGAACCATGGTGATGTGAGACATGTTTGGATTTTGGATATATTTTTTACGTAGAGCAAATGCTACTTTATGATAGATAAAATGAGAAAAATGAATCAGTAATGACTTCAAGTTTTTTGGCCTCAGCCACTGGAAGGATGGAGTTGGCATCAACTGAGATGAGAAGGCTGCAGGTAGAAACAGTGTTTGGGGGAAGATCCAAAGTTCAGCCTTGGAAATTATGGGTTTGAAGTGCCATTCAGGTACCAAAGTGAAGATGTTGAATAGACTGTTAGATATGTGAGTCTGGAGTTCCAAAGAAAGTCCTGAGCTGGAAATAGAAATTTGGAAATAGTTGACATAGACAGTTCCTACTCTGTGGCGGACACCATGCTAGGTGCTAGAAATACACAGTAGATAAGATGGACTCCCGTTTGGTTGGTTGCCTTTTTGTTTTGTTGGTGGTGTTTTTTTTGTGCTGCAGAAGCTTTTTAGTTTGATACAGTTTCATTCATTTATTTTTGCCTTTACTTCCCTTTCCTTTGGGGTCAAATTCATAAAATCCTCTCTAAGACCCAGGTCCATAAGTTTAGTATCCATATTTTATTTTATGTAATTTATTGTTTTAGGTCTTAAATTTAGGTATTTGATCCATTTGGAGTTAATTTTTGTATATGGGGATGAACAGTTTCATTCTTCTGTACGTGGCTTTCCAATTTCAGTAGCAGCATTTACTAAAGAGGCTTCCTCTTCTCCATGGTATGTTTTTAGCTCCTTTGTCAAAAATTATTTGTCCATATGCATGTAGGTTTATTTTGGGGGTTTCTAATTCTGTTACATTGATCTGTGTGTCTCTTTTCCTGTCAATAAACATTTATTTGCAAAGGTATATTCACTCCTGTGTTCATTGCAGCATTACTCATGGTGGCCAAGACATGGAAACAACCCAAATGTCCACTGACAGATGACTGGGCAAGGAAGATGTACACATATATGATGGAACACTACTCGGCCATAAGGAAAAATGAAATACTCTCTTTTGAGACGAGACAAATGGATCTTGAGAATATCATGCTAAGCAAAATAAGTCAGGACAGAAAAAGTTAAGAACCATATGATTTCACTCATACGTGGGATATGAAACTGAAAGCAACAAATGAATAAATGAGAAAGAGAAACAAACAAAAATTCAGAGGCACAGACAACAGTATGATGGTTACCAGAGGGAAGGAGGCTGGAGGGTAGTAAAGAGTAAAGGGAGTCAAATATATGATGACAGAAGATTTAACTTTGGGCAGTAGGCACACAATACGACATACAGATGACACATCGTAGAAATGTATGCTTGAAACCTTTATAATCTTATTAACCAATGTCACCCCAATTAATTTAATAACATTAGAAAAAAGATGGATTGAAAATGTAGCATAAAGTTTCCCAAACTGCATTCTCTGAACATGGCTCTGGATAGCTTATTGAGTGTTCTAAAAAAAAAAAAAAAAAAAAGAGTCTTATGTTAAAAAAGAATTTGAGAAATGTTGTGTCTCACTCTTTGGATTCATAATGAATATTAATATTTTAAAGCCTCTGAAAAATCCTGCAGTAAAAGAATCTGTTTAAATGTGTTTAATCCAGATTTTTCTAAATTTATTTGATCATTGTATTTTTTAGTCACATTTTCTAGGTTTGCGTATTACGCTTTGAAGAATATTAAGTTTACAAATGTTGAACTGGTGTGATTGATAATGCAAGTAACTGATTATAATGCAATGTGACAAGTGTTTCAATTGAGATGTTCTCCAAGTTTTATAGGAAAACAAAAATAGAATATATTTCTGCCTGGAAAGGCAAGAGAAGGCTTTGATCCATATTTGTTGAACCTCAGAACAGACTCATGCCTTATGGATGAGGTCAGAAGACAGCCTTGATAATAATAAGTCCTTATTCACTGAGTGAGTTACTTTTCTGTTTCTCTTTCATCTGGAAAGTTGATAGTGATATTGACCTACTCAACAAAAGTATAAAAAAGTTACCTATTTTCCAAGTACTGTATTTCATTAAATGGCATTCTGTTCTTCGGGAATATGATTGTTAAAAGTTGTCTTCCAATTGTTTATTAACAAACACCCTTTACTTAGTCTACTTGCCCTGAATTCATGTATTTAATTAGCTCCCATAATGAATGAATTAGAGGATAAGGGTGGGAGAATTCCTGGCAACTTAAGTTAATTTGATCAGAGAATGGTGTTAGCCTGAAAGATTTTAGGAAACTCAAAGTTTTGAAGTAGTGGGAGTGTTTGGAGTACCTCCCAAGTGGGTTGTAATTAGGTTTCGTGTCCTTGATACTAATATGTGGTATAAACACAGAGGGGAACTGTGCTTACATTCTATTATTGACTTCCTCATAAACACTCCCACCCATTAGCTCAACGAGGGATTCCTCATTGCTAGATGATGTACTGATGTTTTTGTGGTTTTCTTTTATGTATTATTTATTCTTTTTTTTTTACTGAAATACAGTTGACATACAATATTTTTTAAACAATGATTTCCCAAGAAATATAGCTTTATTATATTATGTAGTACAGTTTCCAATTTTAAGCGCTGAATGAAACAGGAGAAATGAGATGATGGAAAAGCAGATTTGAGCAATTAATGATTAATTTTCACCAACAATCACCATCTGCTCATGTCTTAGTCCCAGACAGTTGTTTTCAATCTGTTTCATCTCCATTTTCTTTTTTTACTCAAATCTTGCCCCTTGTTTCTAGTGTTGAAAAATGCTGACAATCATATTTGCTAATATAGAGTTATCTCCCATCCCATCAGTTTAAAATTAGATACTAGATTGAACATCTTTCTTCCCTTTCCTTTCCTTTATTTTATATTAAAATGTGATTTTTAAAGCATTGCTTGTATATCTTTATTTTTATTTAATATGATATTACTTTACCTATTACCTATATGATGCTTGGTTTGCCTACCTTTATGTTTTCTATAATTTTACAACTTTTAAATACATCTCGAAACTAAAAAAGTTGGAAACAAGGCATAGACAACTAAATTGTAACTCCAAGAGCCAGTTTATTCTGTGAAATTACCCTAAAGGGTGTGCCTTTGGCTTCATTGCTTTCCTTTTACAGTGTGGGTCTCTGAGGAAAAGAAAAAAAACAAAGCTGGTAGCATCCCACTTTCTGGTTTTCACACAGGAATGCTTTAAGAAATAAGTAGGAAAAGGTCCATGAAAATGCTTTTATAAACACAGGAAACCATATCATTAGCGCTGTTATTGTTAATTCCCAAGTAAAAGCACTCTGAAGGTTGTATGTCAAAATTTCAGAAACTGGAAGTATGAGGATACTCTCAGGAATAAAGAGGTTTCGGGAGTCTGCCTTCCTTTTAATAAAGGTACAGTTAATTGGCAAACCACCTGTGCATGTGTGTGTGCATGCATGTATGTGCACCTGAGTGTATGTGTAGACTGTTAACTGGTCACTGTCACGGGGTAGGTGATGCAAGAATAAACTCTAAATACTCTCTTTTTTCTGGAAAAAAGTAAAGTTAGGCACCTAAAGGAGTCCACACACAAAAAAACAGCCAACTGCAGTAAATACTGGAAAGAGCAAAATCTCTGCACTTGATTCTCAGAGACTGAAGATCTTTTTTTTTTTTTTAATTTGCCAAAGCATAATTTTCAAAAATTTAAAGACATGACTCATTCAAATGTAGAATGAACAAGTGTCAAAATTTATTAACTCGTTACTAAGGGAATCAATCAGGCGATTAAGCTTTAAAGAACTAATAAGGAGTTGGAGTTTATGTAGTCTGTTAAGGAGAACACACCAGGAAATGTGCTTGTTTGCATGTGTGTGTGCGCGCACACATATGTATAAGTTAGAGACAAATCTGGTTACTATCCCTACAGGGCAATACAATGGTACCCTTTGGGGCATCTCTTCTACTGAAGAGAAGTCATTTGCATTTTTACCCACACAAACCTTCAAGTTACACACAACTTCACAGTGTCTGGGCTCTAAGCAATAGGAAATAGAGATGTCAACAATGATACATTCTCCTAGAGAATTAAAGACCCCCTACTCAGCCAGAGGAGCAATGTTTCAGTAGGGCACTGAGTTTGTAGTCATCCACTTGGCCTGGCTGCCAAACTGAGATATAGTTTCTTAACACAGCTGATTGCTTTAATTCCATTTCCCAGTGTAGGGCAACTGTATTAGCAAACCAATACCTCTCTTGTACACCGACTCTAATTAGGAGTCCGGGATTGAATGTGCAACGTGACCAATGCTGGGCTTCTGTCAGGGTGGCCTCCAGTCAGCCAACCCTATGCCATGCATATGCTGGAGATTGTTCCAGTCCAGCCCTCATTTTAAAGGCGAGGAAACTGTGGCCCAGGGAGATGAAGTGACTTGCCTGGCATGCCCTTGCCTGCCTTGTCTTTTGACATCCAACTCAAGTTTATCTTCTTTCTAATGCTGAACCCTACCCACCTTGATAGAAAATATGTTTTTCCTGCCACTGTGTTCTCACAATATTTAATCCGTATCTTTAGTATAACATGTACCATATAGTTTGATACCCATTTGTTTGTTGGTTTATCTCCCTAGCTAGGCTTTGGGTTAATCTAATGTATAAATACTATCATATTCACCTTTGCATGTTAATGTTGAGCTCTGTGCCTGACATATGCTACATGCTGGATAATGTTTATTGATTGGAATTGAAATTGCCTGAGAGTCAACTAATGTATGGCAGAGTTGGGAACAGGACTCACCTCTCCCATAGGCTAAGCAGCCACTATTTCTATGACATTCCAGTGACCCTCAAAACTGCACCACTCTACTATCATAAATGATAGCCCAGTGCCGTGTATGGCAGATATAACAAAGATATTGCAAGAGTTCAAGCACGTGGAATCTTTCCTTCCTCCAACTTCCTTTTAGCTGCAGCAAAAAAGGTAACAGGAAAGACCCTTCCCCATGTTCCCTGCTGTACAGTAAAAGGATCTCTTGCCTTGCAAGGCTCACTGGTCGTGCTTCTGCATGTGAGCGCCGGCGCTGTTTACGGGGCTGGTACCCGGGATTCAGGCACAGCTTCTCAGTGAAAGTTGGAGGATTTCACTCTCTTCTAAAACTTTCAAATCTCATAGCAATTTTTCATACTATAATAATCCAATAAACATCTATATAATTTTTATTTAAAATACATAAAAATATTAAAGAGGAAAAAGTGAAAAATTAAAATTACCTATAATTTTGTCATGCAAAGGTAACTACTTGTAACAATCTAGTGTGTAGCCTTCCATGCATTTTTCTGTGCAAACATATCTGAATATACATATATACCTTATTTAACCAAATTCTGATCATATTGTCTATATTTTTTGTAATCTGTATTTTTAGTTACCAATATAGTATAGATTTACTGCTCTGCCAATAAATATATTTGTATACATAATTTGCAATAGCTACATCTCTCATGCCATTGTCTTGATTGCCATAATTTATTTCACCATTTAAAAAATATTGTTGGCCACTTCAGTTGTTTCTAATTTGTTGCAGTTATAAACAACCACAAAATAAATATTGTTGAGACTAAATATGGGCACATATTTATTTAATATATTGTTTGCTATATGAAAGTGTTTTTTTTTTTTTTTAATTTACAAAATTTAGTTTCCTTAGTGGTGATTTTTTAAACCTTCCTCTGTCTTCAATTCTTTCTACCTTGGTGTCTCATCTGTTCCCCCTTGAGTGCTTGAGCAGGAGATGTGCCTTTGTCTACCTCCTTTCCCCATCTTTTCTAGTTCTCTTTGAGAAGAGATAACACCAAAATGCTTAAGGAGAGTCTCTGGAACACCATTGTTTCTCTGTCCTTTCTTATCTATTTCTTGAATATTCTCTTCACCTCATTATTTTTTCTTGAATGTCATTCAGGGTCACCTTGCATGTGGCTGGCCATGTGGAGGAGCAGCTAAGCAGCGTGGTAGCTGTGGCCAGTGGACCTGCCACAACAATGCCATGGATCACCATCACCAAGGTGTTTTATCTCCACGATACCATCTGTGCTTCTTAAAAAAAACAGACTAAGGGATCCAAAATCGTGTAAGAAAGAGCCATATGCTTTTAACTATTAATGAATCATTGAAAATGATTATTTCAACAATCTTTCTGGGAGTGAAATGTTTTCCATGTGTGGGACTGCCCAAGTCATCTTGGCAGCGCCTGCCATCTGGAATAGTTGTTTGGTGTCTCTGACTACAGGACTTCTCCTAATTCTTCCCTGACATCTTTAGTAACTAGCCATGTCCTGAAATGCTTATTTTTTTCTGAATTTTAATTAACAATGTGGCAATGGAGGGCACAGGTGGTTGGAGAGATGATGGGATGAAAACGTGGCCTGTCTGGACACCCTGGCCTCAGGCATGATTGTAAAGGTGCCCTTTTGCCTTCCTTTCTCTTCTTTTGGTTCTTTGTCTTGCCTAAGGCCCTCTTCCTTTCAAAAGATTGATCTTACATCATGTGTAAGAATGGCAATATCGAATTGATGCAGCTGTGAAAGATTATAACTGAGGGAATGGTGGGGGGGGGAAGATAGGGAAATTGTGGCACGTGGTTAACTGTCTCCTCATACATATTTCAATAAACTATTAAACAGTGACCTTCCCTGCTTTCTCATTCTGCTGAG
Source organism: Furipterus horrens (assembly GCF_987537825.1). Classification (NCBI taxonomy): domain Eukaryota; kingdom Metazoa; phylum Chordata; class Mammalia; order Chiroptera; family Furipteridae; genus Furipterus; species Furipterus horrens. Next base: position 169,566,044 of record NW_028327174.1, on the reverse strand, counting down.
CTTACTTGGGAGATGAAGGTGTGTGTGTGTGTGTGTGTGTGTGTGTGTGTGTGTGTGCATGACAGGCTGCAGTAAGGGGTTTCTGACTGAGAGTTAGGTGAAGCCCCACAACATTAGGTGTGAACTCTCTCACATTCCAAAATCAGGGGCTGCCTCAGCCTCCTAAGCTTCCACTGAAGTACTGATTTAGAGACCTTAGGTGACCAGACACTCTTGGTCTCTAAGAAGGTTAAAGAGGCTACACAAGAAGCTAAAGATTAGGTCAGGGTTTTCTTTGCTGGCATAAATGCTCTGAATCCCACTGCCACCCTCATGGAGGAGGGATGAGATGTTTCTCTCTTTCCTAGTAAACTGGGCTTTAAGAGACCACTGGAGCCTGTGATCTGTGACCCATCTGCTGACATATTCTGTATTGCAGAGCCAAAGGAAGGAGAAAGTTAAGCACTGGGACCTGCACAGTCAGAGAGAATGTAGAGGGGCCAGGCAGGGAAGACATGACACCATGGTGCCAGGGACCTGCTGGTGGGAGAATCCCATGGAAGTGTGTCCACCAAAACTCCAGCAAAACATGCTGTGAAAAGACATCTTTCACAGCCAGAAAATGCCGCTCCAATATCAATGTCAGTGAAGTACAAGTTTTCTGTTCTTTACCTGTCCCTCTATCCTCCTCCCACCTTGCACCCACAGTGACGGGGAAGCTCAGGATGTGGAGGGTTGGGGGAACTGTAAGTGAGAAAAATAAGCCAGTCACGCCTCTCTTCCTCACTGTGAGCTTCTTGCCTGGACGGGGCAAGGACTGGCGAAGAGCGTGGCTTACCTTCTAAATGAAGTTTGGAGTTTGATTATTACCTTGGATTGTATACACTAAATACTAAAATGTGATAAACTGAGGAATTAAAGTGAACAGTGGTGGTTTTATTACCCGAGGATGGAAGATAAATCTCCATGTCTGCTGGAGATGATTTCTGGGGCAGACAAAGAATCAGTTACAAAGGTTTAATCATGAAAACAAAGTCAAAGTGATTTGACAATGGGAGAATTAATCTTTTGACATACAAGTTACATTACTTAATCAAAAACAAACATTACATATACATTAAAATGCTTAATTTTAATTATGAGGGCCATAACTTCTATACCGGTAATAAAACTCTGCTATAGAGTCAAAGAATTCCACAATTTGTAATAAATATGATCTTGCCAAAATATTATCTCAATCATAAATCTATATAAACATAGTATACTGGTTTTTTTAATTATTGGAAAAACTCCTCCAGGATAAAATTAGAATCCATTTACCCTTAAGTAGCAAAGCTACTATCTAGGCCTAGCTTGAGTTTTATCAAAATGTTCTTTCCCTCCATGAGCAAATGGCTCAAAGCAATCATTCTTGTGTGAGGCAGTGGATCAGGTAATTCTTGTTGCATGACAAATTCAGTGATACAAGATAACAATCTTTTATTATCATTCTTAAAACTGAGGGTCAGCGGGGGTCAGTGGATGGAGCCTGGGCTTGACCGGGCAGCTTGCTCATCTGTACTGGGCTGGCCCATGTGTCTGGGTTGGTGACAGGTCAGGTCACCCCAGCTGGGCTTGGCTGGCTGGCTCTGCTCCTCAGTGAAGAGCAGGTCTGGGGGCAGCAAGAGCAGCTCTTTTCATGGCCCCTTCTTCCTCCTGGCACCACCAAGTTGGCTGGGGTGTAACCTTCTCATGATGGGAACAAAGACATGAGAGGACAGTGAAAATGGTCCTACCTCGGCTTGAACCTGGCACATTGTCACTTCTGGCCACATGTCTTGGCCAGAGCAAGTCACTTGTCTGGGCCCAATGTCAAGAGGAGGGAAGGACCCTTCTCAGTATGAGGTACATAATGGGGGTCGATGGGGCCACCTGAATGAACTTCACGTGTAACACTTCCAGAAATATCTAGCTTCCTAATCATTATGAAATCTTGTTTTGTCTCTTAAACTGAGGTTTCTTCTCTTCCAGAATGAAAAGTCTTGCCCATAGCTAGTTTATTTTTCAGTGAGAGAGTAATTCTGCCTTTCTAAGATCCTAAACAACCTCTCTACATGATTCCTGCCTATGGCAGGACCAGAGGTATGCTCCCCTTGGGCCCTAACCTTCATTAATTTCCAAGAAATGAAAACACAGTCTCTGCATCTCACTGCCATCTTTTCCCAAGCCAAATGCAGGAGAGGATTGCCATGGCAATGGCGGCAGAGTTTAGGACAGAGAGGGTATTTTGGCCCTGTTGTATCTTTGACCAAAAGTTAAGCCATGTGATGATGACATCATAACTGCCCATAAGGGCAGTTGCTGCATGTCTCCCTCTTGAAGTCAGGAGCATTTGGGTTCATCAGTTTTTCCTTCTCACATACTTGTCCCTCACTCTTGGTACCTTACTTCACATCTAACTCACTCATCAGGATATAATTTTTATATTCAAATGTCCGATGGCCAGGCTGGCAGGGGAGGAAAGCACATATGTGTGTTCAGCTGAGGGCCCTATGTTCCCCAAGCTCCCCCCAAGTCTGCCTCATCACCTTCTCCCTCAACACACACTTCATACTGACAGTCACACTTCATACTATAGGACTTCCCAGGTCAGTGACTGAGTTGGGGTTATTTCTAAAGGATTTGTCAAAATTATTTAAAATTCACATTAATGTTCTCTTATGAGACAATTGTGATGAGTGGACTGGATGTTTGATGTGGTGGAACTGAATTGGCATGGAAAGGTGGTGGTTATGAACAGCTCTGGTAGTTACACTGAGATGTTAGGAGTAATCTCTGATTTATGCGAATATGGTGTATTTATTCTTTGCTTAATTTTTATGATGTACATGTACTGCTTTTGTAATAATAAAAATGTGCTTTAAATTATAAAACAAGAAACATTTGTGATCTTGCTTCCCAGCATTGTCGTCAGTTTGGGCTCAAATAAACTCATAAAAATTCTCGACCTTTACATAAATGAAATACATAAAGCAAATGCTATACAAAAAAGAAATAAAATAACAAGTCAGTGTCATTCTTTAATTCTATTAAAATTCCAAAACTAGTTAAAGTTTATGACTAAAAACAAATCAAAACAGTAAGATGAATTTGTTTTCTTTTTTTCCCACTCTATGCATGCATTCCCAGAAATTCTGACTTGTAAGCCCTGCAGAATCACCTTTGAATATACAAAAGGAAAAAACAAAACAGGTGATCCTTAACCAATAGTTATTATTTCCTCCACCCAAGAGCCTAAGATACTATAAGTCCATGATGAGAAATTTGACAGCAAATCCACTCTTCCTCCAAAGCATCCCCCAATCTGGCTCATCACACAGCCAGGGGCCTTAGTAAGGGAAAGTGTCCTACCACCTGGCCCTGTATGGTGTCCTCTTGGAACCAGCAGCATCGTTATTACCTGGGAGCTTGTTAGGACAGCAAAAACTCAGGCCCTAATCTAGACCTACTAAATCAAAACTTGCATTTTGTCAAGAACACCAGGAGATTCAAATAAACACTAAAATTGGAGAAACACTGCTCTACCACTTCCTCTGGGCCTGAGGATGTTTCTTCCCTCCCAGGCTTTGGTAGCCTGGGAATCCTTGGCTAGAGCTCACACTCCTGTCAGATACCACAGCATACTCTGCGAATGGGACTTCAACCAAGTCCAAACAATGTAAAAAATGTGATTTGGCCCAACATTTGGCTCTGCTGATTCTACAGCCAGCACTTGTCCTTTACTCTGTCTTGCTTGGTTACTTCTGTTACAAATGTCCCTTTGTATTGTACAGTTATCATTGCCACATACCAGATTAGTCCAAAATGTAGTGGCTGAAAACAACAAGTGTTTGTTACCTCATAGCTTCTGTGGCTCAAGAATAGCCAATATAGTGTAGCTGGCTGGTGCCTCTTAGTCAAGGTCAAGGGGTGCCCAATTTAGCAAATAAAAATGCTGGATGCCCAGTTAGATTTAAATTTCAGATGAACAATGGTTAAATTTTTAGTACCAGTTCCATTCAATATTGGGGACATACATAGACTGAAAGTTATTTGCTGCAACCCTTTGTAGGTCTCTCGAGGGGTTATGGTTGTGTTATTGAACATGACTGTTGTTTCCCTGAAACATTGCAAGGATGAGTGGGGTGGTTAATTTTATATATTACCTTGACTGGGCCACAAGATGACCAGATACTTTGTAAATCATTATTCTGGGTGTGTCTGTGAGGATGGTTTAGGATGAGATTAACATTTAAATAGGGCGACTGAGTAAAGTCTAGTGTGGGTGAGCCTCACCTAATTAGTTAGAGGACTAAATAGACCAAAAAGTCTGACCCTGCCACGAGCAAGGGGCAGCTCCTTCTGCCTGGTTGCCTTGAGTTGGAACAGTGGCCTTTCTCTGCCTTTAAACTTCAACTGAACCATTGGCTCTTCTTTGGTCAGCCTGCCAGCTTTCGGACTAGAACTTAATATTAGCTTCTCTCCTGGTTCTCAGGCCTTCAGACTTGGACTGAAACTACACCATGGCCTCTCTGGGTTTCCAGTTTGCTAATTACAGGTTGGGGGATTCTCATCTTTCATAATCACATGAGCGAATTACTTAAAATGAATCTCTTTATAGACACACATTAGTTCTGTTTTCATGGAGACACCTGGTTAACACAAGCTGCTCCTGAGCACTCTTGTGCAGATGCCTGGCTGGGAACAGGCTTTGGGTCATCACCACATGTGTCCCTCCACAGGGCTGCTTCACGACATGGCAACTGGCTTAGTCCTGGATGAACCATCCATGAAAGAACAAGAGAGAGCACATCCAGTACGGAAGCCAGTTTTCACATAACCTAATCTTGGAAGTGATATTTCACATCCCAGGACTTTTGCCATATTCTATTTGTAAATCACGAAGTCTAGCCCAGGACCAAAGGGAGGGCTTACACAAGGAGGTGACGATCAGGAGGGAGGTCCCTGTCTGGGGTTCAGCTGTGTGGCAGCCCAGCCCTCTGGCTTCACCAGGAGGTTCTGCTAAGTTTCCCTTGGAAATTTCTATATAGAATTCTTGGTCTTCTCAATTTTGCCAACATTTCGTGCTGGGATTGAAAGAAATGTCCCAACAGTATTTTATTTAGCATTTTAAACACAAAATGTCTTTAGAGAGCTGAGAAAGTTGGACCAGGAATGGAATGGAAAATTTAGTCTAGAAAAACCACCCAGGAAGGATTCTTAAATTGCAGACCCAGACCTCGTTCCCACACAGAGAGAGGCAGCTTCTTTCCTTCCATCCTGCCTCTCCCCTCCCTGCTTGCAGACAGAGGAGCCACAGATGTGAGAGCACCACAGGCCAGCTCGATTCCGAATCCCATCCTCCTCAGAGCATTTTATGACAGGGGAAAATGGGATCCAATATAGAGGGAAATAAAATGGTAGTCATGAAGGGCTCTCAGCCAAAAGTACCATTAAAATAAAAACATGAAATAAAATACATTTAACCATCTTAAGGTCTTTTTGATTTTGTTGTTGGTGTTGTTTTTTTTTTTTCACATGAAGAAAATTATTTTCATAGAACTCAGCTCCATTTGAGGCAGTGCTGTAGAGCCAACTTTTAATAATTATAAGGCGATCTCACACAAATAAAGTTAACTCCATGGCAGCTTGTCAGCTTAAATCCTCACAAAACAAAATGTCTTTCCAAAGTTTCCATTAAATGTGGACTGGCCTTATAAGCATATATGCATTGGATAATGGTAGAAAGAAAGGGAAGGGACTAGTCAAAGAACATGTATGAATGACCCATGGTCCTGGACAACAGGGTGGGGACTGACTGTGGGAGCAGGGGGCGGGCTGGGTGGAGGAGGGCAAAGGGGGAAAATTGGGACAACTGTAATAGAATAATGATAAAAAATAAATTTAAAACAGAGTAGAAAAATTTGACCACGTAGTTTTACATTGAGTTCTCAGAGAATTTTGTACATCATATAACATCATCTGTATCCCCCAAAATAGTTTATTCGTTTAAATTTCAAATTGGAACTAGTTTCAACATGGAGATATCCCCAGTGATCTGAGAATTTTTCTTTTACTAGTGTCACAAATTTTGGATAACATCCCTTGTTTCAATTTATCGCAGAAACAAGGCTTACTGAAGACTGCTATCTCCCTGAAATTCCCATCAGAAAGAAGAAATTTCTTGTGGGGTTTAAGTGCTATTGTGGAGTTGGTTAGGCTGAGAACATTAGCCTTGGCATTTTCAAAAGGGAATTTGGTTCTTGAAAAGCAAGAAAAAAAAATGCAATTAGTTTTTTCTCCCAGAGTTGCCCACACTGATCATGTTTTGCTGGTATCGCAGGATCCCACCCCCCTCTTTTTTAATCCACAGCCAATTTAACAGTTTTTAAAAAATTAATTAAGCATTCAACTCAAAATATATTTATTTTCTTGAAGGCAGTGCCCTAACAACAACAGAAGAAAGAGGTGAATTTGAAGCAATGTCTGCTGTCTAGAAATTTTCCCCCTGCCAGTGAGATCCAGGCAAATGTGCCAGGCTCCCCCAGTCTGCGTTCCCACCAACAGTGCACTAGGGTTCCCGGTTCTCCACATCCTGGCCAGCACAAGTTGTTTGTTGATTTGTTGATGGTGCCCTTTCTGACTGGTGTGAGGTGGTATCTCATTGTGGTTTTAATTTGCATCTCCCTGAGGGCTAGTGATGTTGAGTATTCTTTCATATGCCTATGGGCCCTCTGTATGTACCCACATTTGGTGAAGTGTCTGTTTAGGTCCTTTGCCCATTTTTAATTGGATGGTCTGTCTTCTTGGTGTTGAGTCATATAAGTTCTTTTTATATTTTGGAGATCAAACCCTAGTCAGAGGTATCATTAACAAATATGTTTTCCCGTATGATTGGTTCCCTTTTTATCTTGCTGATGTTTTCTTTCACTGGGCAGAAACTTTTTAATTTGAAAGACAAATACCATATAATCTCATCTAGTACAGGAGCTTAATGAACAACAACAACAAATATGAGCATAATAGAACCAGAGGCATGGAAACAAGGAACAGACTGACAGGGGAGAGAGGCAAAAGGGAGAAAAGAAGGGGAAGGGTCTAGTCAAGGAACATGTATAAATGACCCATGGACATGCACAACAGGGTGGGGATTGACTGTAGGAGAGGGGGGAGGTGGGAGGGGCAGAGGAAAGCAATGGGGGAAAAATGGGACAACTGTAATAGAAAAACAATACAAAAAATGGGGAAAAAAAAGAAACTCTGTCTTCAAGTTTGTGGTCTATTTTCCCAGATCTTGCTTAAAGCATATAAAGAAAGGTACATTTATGGATTTTTCAGTGATCTGCTTCTATTATTTAAAGTCTTCTTAGTATTCTGGGTAGAATCTCCTTGTATAACTCATGCACCTTGAACTCATGAATTTTGTTATGCTAACAAGTTTTCTAAGTAGAGTTCTGACTGATATTTCCTTTTTCTTTTACAAACTGAGCAACATATAGGCTCTAAGGTATATGGTGTAAAAGTAGTTGTTAAAATAAAGAACGATGTCATGTCAAAAATAAAAGTAGCCAAGGACAGAGGCCTCAGGAGAAACCAGTGCTACAGACACCCAGATTTTGGACTTCTAGCCTCCAGTACTGTGAGTAAATAGGTTTCTGTTGTCTAAGCCACCCAGTTTATGGCACTTTTTACAGCAGCTCTAGCAAATGAATGCAGACAGAATTCAGACCCAGCCTGCCTGTGCCAAGTGTTCATGCTCTTTGCTATGTAGAGTCTGGCTATGCTGTATCACCTCTTTTAATTTGAGAACAACATAGAAGAGGCTCTAGCACATGGCAGTAGAGAGTCAAAGATGGAGCAATCACCTCTCTGGGGGAAGACAGTTTCCTATATGAAGAGGCACTTGAGATGGTCCTTGAAAGGAGGCAGGATTTGGACAGCTTCTAACTGGGGGAAGGCATGTCAAGTGGCACAAACAGGTGGAACAAGAAGGCTGCAGTCAGAAAGCTTGGGGTAAACTTGTCAAACTAAGAGCTGTTTTGGCCTGTATGGAGTATTGGCTGCACTTAAGATCAGGGGCTCAGAAACATTTTTTTTTCTTTTTTTGGACCACATGCTTCTTTGGCAATATGGCCAAGACTTGTTTTTAGTTGTGTTTAATTGCATAAAAATACAAAAAAGTTGTGTAAAAATTGTCATCTAAAAAATACACATGCTTCTTTATTAATGAATTTGATGTCTAGATATAGTGGCAGTTCTAAGAACTACCATAATTTTAAAGTAACGATGAGCATGTGGAATATTTTGAAATATCAGCCATACTGCTGTGTGATAGAAAAAGATTTGTAATTTCCACTGACAAAATCATAGGTACTGTGATTACTATGCTTTATTGCTTACATTCACAATAAAAAAAATACTAAATTTCATTTAGAGATTAGCAAAAGCAGAGATGTACTTTTATCCATCCAAATTAACAGACCCCTGGCTTGGAGCAATGGTTTTTAATCTGTTTGGCTTTCTTCATTCTTTAAAACTTTGATGTAAGTTGTAGATCTTCCTGCCCATTGAAGTGGGGGGGGGGGGGTGGGAGGGTAGAGTGAGGGGTAGGAGGACAGGCACCTAAGACCAGTTTGCATGCCATTTGAGGAGATAAGTGGACTGCTAGTGTAGAAGGATACCGGAGTAGAAAGGTAGGTTCAAATTATATTGTAAAGGATCATGAATAGCAAGATTTTTATTGAAATTGATAGTTAATAATAGATAATTGAAAGGTTTCAGCAACAAAATAATGAGATTGGAGATGTGCTCCTGGAAGACTTACCATAATCTATTTCTTGAAAAATCAAATAATCTCTTTTTAATGGTCTCTTAATTTAGTTTTTACAGAAGAATGAATCTTTTATTTTTAAACACCTGCATGACCCTAACAATGTATTTCTTATTCTTTTTCATTTTTTAATTGCTGTTCTATTACAGCTGTCTCATCTTTCCCCCATTGCTCTCCTCTGCCCCGCCCACCTCACCCCTCTCCCACTGTCAATCCCCACCCTGTTGTCCATGTCCATGGGTCATTTATACTAGTTCCTAGACTAGACCCTTCCCCTTCCTTCCTTCCTTCTCCCCCACCTTCCTCCCATCTAGTCACAGACTAACAATAACACATTTCTTATGTAATCTCTTAATAATGGAACTTTCTCGCTTACTAACTTTGTGAAGGAGAATCAATAACATGAGAAGCTCAGGCAAAGCCCTCACAGAAAGCATTGGTGACCACTGTATCTCAGGCGTGGTACGCAGGGTCATGGCTGAGCATTGCGTCATTGATCAACTGCCAACTATTCAATCCAATTTATTTGTTGAAATAGCTGGAACAACTAGGCAAGTGCCACTACAAATGCTTAACTATGGAGCTGCCTTAACCACTCATCCATCAATTGATTTCTTTAGTCCATATGACATCTTGGAAATTCAAGAATAACCTTTCTACAGTTCATTCATTGGCATTCCACAGACTCAGCTGCTCAGGCAAGGGAGTGCCGTTTCTTTTCTCTGTGGTGCCACCTGCAGCAGTTATCAGGATCTATGGCAACACTCCTGGAAGAGGGAGTGGTCACAGTCTCTGAGGGAGAGTAATGGTTGAATCCTTCAACCCCACCCCCACCCCGGGCTTAGCCTTAGAGAACACTAATGGTAAAAGACACACAGTCCTGTGGAATTCAGCCAAGTTCTTCACTTGCCTCTTTTAAAAAGCCAAATGGGGATTCATTGCAGCTCTGCGGGGATTCCTGTGTAGTGTCCCTACAATCATTCATCAAATCTCTCTCAATTTCTAGGCTGGCCCTGCTTTTATCTCCTACTTCTCTCTTGCATTTTCTCTATTTATTTATTATTTGAATTGACTAAGTCTTTCTCCAGCAAGAAGAAATATTTCCTCTCTCAAAAAAAAAAAAAAAAAAAGGTGAAAGGAAGAGAGACAGAATGTATGCTGGCAATTACAAGACTCTCTTTGTAGGTCTGGATGATGAAGAAGCTATGAACAATCTACAGCAATCATTCTTGTCCATGCCTCACAGTCAAAGTCTGAAGGATGCTCAAAGTTGAAGGAAGTATTGGAAGCCACTAATTTACAGATGAGGATAGAGAGTATTAGTATTTATCACTGCATAATGTACAACCACATTTCAGTGGCACAAAATAATAAGCATTCACTCAACATCTATAGATCTAGGCTGGGCTTGGCTGGGCTTGCTTGGGTTTTGCTGCACTTGGCACCAAGCTATAGATTCGCTCCAAATGTTTCTCATCCTCCTTAGAACAGCAGCTATGCAAGACATGTTATTCTTACATTGAAATGCTGGGGTATAGGAGGACAAGTCCAACTATATAAGCAAATGTCAAAACTTTGGTCATGTCATATCAGCTAAATACTATTTACCAAAGCAAGTCACATGACTGACATCTAAATCAAGTGGTGAGAACGTATCTCCCATGGAGTTAAGTCATCTCTTGGCTAGGCTGGTTTTCCCAAGGAAAATTTAACCATCCCAGACAAAATTACCCCTTTCTCTCTAGGGCAGCTTGAGAATGGACTTGCCTCACTTCTTGGCTCAATGAACTTGTAAAGTTTTCTCTGACCCTGTGAGTTTTGTGCTAAGTGAGTTTCTTAGTATGGAGCTGCACATTTTAGCTATTATCACTGGTAAGTGAACATTTTGTCTACACACTCTTCTTGACATGGAGCAATAATAAAAATAATAAAGAGAACAGGCTAAATGTGTAACAGATGCCCAAGTGCAAATTGAGGTGAATGATTGCTGAAAAGGAACTGTCATCACCTACATCACGAACATATCCAGCTGGTGGGTGTCTGAGACATAATTATATGGAAATGTGGACCACACCCTCATCTTGGAGCATCAAAATGAAAGAAATATTCTATTTTAATGTTGGTGGCAACAATGCAATAGTCTTGGCCAGAAAGGCTGAAACAGTTGGTTCTGGGGTCCTCGCTGATGAACAACATTCTTCAGTGAGATGACATGGGCTTCCCACTGGAGCCATAGCAATTACTAAGTAAGAGACTGAAATGGTCACCAAGGGGATGAAAAGGAAGAAAAACACAGAACATAGCCTTGGATTATGTTGGTGATTTTTTCCTATTTCTAGGCGTCCTATAGTCATTCCTTTTTATTAATTAGTAAATCTGATTTCAAAAAAAATAGCAGTTGAAGAATGTCATGTTTTTGGTGTTCAATTTAGGTCTCTCAGACTGTGTTTTATGTGAACTCCACCCATTATCCTGAACTGCATAAACCCACTGAGAAGCCTAATACTTCTTAACTCTGGGCTTAATGCCAACACCACTGCTAGATGTTTAGGGAGTTTTTAAGAGCCAATTAGCTCCTTTGATAGCTTAGCATGTGTGAGATAAAATATAAATATATATACGTGTATGTATATGTAAATATGTATATACTCTGTCTCAGGTTCCTGGCATAGAACCCCTGAAACCTTTATAATTTCCTGGGTGATGGGAGTGGTTTTGTTCTAGTGAGGTGACTCTGGGTGGGTGCCTGGATGGAAGGTGATTACCAGAAAGACTAAAGCCATGATTAGAAGCTTGGAATTTTTAGCTCCCCACCACACTACATTCTCTTGAGAAGGGCTGAAAATGGAGTTAATGTTCAGTCACGCTTACATGATGAAGCCTCCATAAAAATCCCCGAAGTGTGGCGTATGGGGAATTTCTGGGCAGGTAAACACATATGATGTTGGGAGAGGGCACACATGGGCAGGGCAAGGAAACTTGGCATTTCTTCCCACATACCTCACTCTATGTATCTCTTCCATCTAATGTGCATCTGTATCTTTGATCATATCCTTTTATAATAAACTGGTAAATGTAAGCAAATGTTTTCCTGAGTTTTGTGATTAACTCCAGCAAATTAATAAAACTGGTGGGGGTTGTGGAATCCTACAATTTGTAGCCAAATTGGACAGAAGTTGTAGGTAACCTGGGGACCTGCTGCTTGAGAAGGGCATCTGAAGCAGTCTTGTCAGACTGAGTCCTTAACCTGTGGGATCTGACACTACCTCCAGGTAGATATTGTTAGAATTAGGTTAAATTGTGGGACACCGAACTAGTGTCGCAGAGAATTGCTTGATAGGAAACCCTGATCCCCATATTTGATGACCAGAATTGTCAAAAGTAAAGTGTCCTATGTAAAAGTAAAGGAGACTCACCGAGTTTTTCCATCACACCATGGACTGAGGAAAATTTGAATGGAAGGGGAACATGAGTTTGGGTGTCAAATACTGAAACATTTTTACCAGCTTATAGCCGTGAGAAAGGCAATGTCTCAAGTTATGTTTACTATCATTTTAGAGACAGATTTTGATTTCTTTAGTTTCAATTCTTGTGTTACAATTATTTTCTTTTCCAACTTCTCAGAGGCCTTTTTATTTACCCAGCTCGTCCTTCCACAAGACACTCCATTGAGAAAGGGCTTAAAGGTCATTGACATGGAGTACTGTGAAAGTCACTAATAGCATTAGTAGCCTTGGGCTTGTTTAAACAAATGCCTATTTGATTTATTGTCTGGTAGCCCTTGAGGTGGGGCATAATACCCCTCAGAAAAAAGTGACCCAGTGTTATCAGTAATTGTATTCTACTCTCAGGTTCAGACATTGGTAAAACTGTTCAGTAAATAAAGTCCATTTTCTGTCTATTGGTCTCCCTGCTCCCCTTTAAGGGATCTCTTATCTCCTTTCCTTTTCTTTTAGCCTAGTATCTTCATCTTCATTCCCCTTTCAAAATATCTTTTCAATAATAGATCTAATAAACTCATTTACACTAAGTTATGTAAGACAGATGAGACTTAATTTGTCCATTGTCATAATTAGTTGAGATAAAAATAAGAAAATATGATAGAGGGAAGTACCTATTTAAAAGAAAATTCATAAATAGAAGAAGTAAATATCTAATTTCAGAATTTAAGGTAGCAGTGAGTTAAGACTTTTTAAAATCCCAGAATTAGCCCTGACCGGTGTGGCTCAGTTGGTTGGGCATTCCTGGCAAGGTGAAAGGTTCTTAGTTTGATTCCCAGTCAGGGCACATGCCTGGGTTACAAGTTTGGTCCCTGGTTAGGGTTTGTATGAGAGGCAACCAATCAATGTTTCTCTCCCTTTCTTTCTCCCTCCCTTTCCCTCGCCCTAAAAAAATAAATTAAAATCCCATAATCATGCTATCCTCATGACCATCTCTTCATGATTAACTTTGCCCAACTCTGATAGCCCCAACTAAACATCAAAACAGACATTTTCAACTCTAGAAGTTGGGTCTTTGTGCTGTACTTACTCTGGCTTGATTTTGTGAGAATATTCATCTCCAGTAGAATAGAGATGGGTCAATTTTACATGGGAAAGTCCCAGGTCTCATTATATATATGGTTGGTGCAAAAGTAATGTCTGACTTTTTTAAAACAAAGAAAGTTTTAGATAGTATTTATTAAATTTGTGCCACTTTTTTTAATTTTTTGATGTCACAGTGACTACTTTATATCTTATATTTTCAGATTATCAAAGTATTGTTCATAATCATCCACAATATTTGCACCCATGTTCATCCAATCTAAAGACCACATTAGAAATGTTTTACTCTATGAGTTTCATAAAGGTGCCAATGCAAGCACAGCAGTAAAGTCTATTCAGAGCGCTTATGGGGATGATGCAGTGACTGAAAGAAGTTGCAGGAGGTGGTTTTCCCATTTTCAAAGTGGGGATTTCAGTTCAAAAAATGAGCCAAAAGAGCATCGTTCAAAATAACTTGATTCCAAAGCATTGGAAGCTATTGTCACAGAAAACCCCACCATTACCTCTAGGGAAGTTGCAGAACTATTTAACATAGCCCATACAACTGTGCTACACCCACTGAAAAGGATCAGAAAGGTTTCAGTAGTTGGAAAATGGGTCGCACAGGAACTGTCTCCAGAGAATCTGCAACAGCGTGTTGCTTGTTGTGAATCATTGCTTTTGCGACACCGTCAGGCACCATTTTTAGGTAGGCTTGTTACAGGTGCTGAGATATGCTACACAAGCACAAATTGTGACGTAATCAAGCACAAGTTTATTTGTTGTCTCCCACTTCACTTTTAAAATGTATTCTGTGGAGGAATCTTTTCTAATGCCTTCGGATGGCAACTCCGCAGTTGTCTGGACTTTTTTCTAGGTGATAGACATCCTCACAATAATTTTTTAAGTTATGGGGATGATCTCAATTCTGGAATCAAAATGTCCAGGGGAAGATATTGATCACAATTATGGAGCTAATTTAAAGTGAAATTATCTCTGTATTTGCAACTTAGAGAGGTCTCCAGGTGGTCCCAAGAAAGCCCCCCTCACTGAGATTTAGGTAAAGAACTTAATTAATACCCCTTCTCCCACTCACTTGGGAGAATTAGAGACTCAGAATGGCAACAGTTCTTTTCAAAGAAACATCCCTACTTTCCTCATGCTATAGCCAACTTTTATAGCCTTGATAATGTTAAAGGGGTTAAGAGTCATGGAACTTGTTCTCCATCATTTCTTTGAAAATTATGTATTGGAGTGTTTGTCCCACACTCACTTTGTTAAACTGAATCTATCTTAGAGAAACTTTGGTTGAAATTAAGACAGGAATAGTTCTTCTCTAATATCCTCTTTTACCAATAAACCAACATTGCCCTTAGTAGTTTCAATTTGTAAGTTGGGGTTGGGGTGGGGCCCACTGATTGTAAATCTCTTTTTTAGCTGCAAAACCAGAACTGGTATTTTATATCTAAACAATGGCTCCATGAATTGAGAAAGGCAATTATTAATTAGACATATTTTAGATATCATAGACTTGCATTTGCAGCTAATTTAAATTTTCCTTTCTGTGTTGAAGTTCCATGGGAGAGTCTAAAGTCTTTATATTCATGGATCATGTTTTTGTAAGTCTTGTTTTTTTCTCCCAGAAAAACCAAATATAAGGACTATTTTAGTTATGATCTTACAGGCAGAAGGGTGAATCAGAGTTATTCTTTCCACTGTGCATGCCAACAAAAGCAGTATTAAAACCAACCTTTGGTTTCATTCCACCAGTGCAATGTTTCACCAGCCTATACCTCATTACATTCTTTGCCAGCATAGGCACATTGCTGTTCTCCTCAATGGCTGCAGTGCTATGGATGGCGGTGTTGGTTGAGGGCGAGACAATCATTACAACCTATAGTGAATGCAAGATGGAACACAGGAGTGTAACTACCACACTCCATCCTAGTAGGTCACTGGTCAACATGATAGTTCCCTTTTATTCCTCATCTCATCTTTTACCTTTGCAGAGGACAACTTTCTAGAATTCTGCAAATACATGGCATGACTATGGATTCTCTAAAATTTCTCACAACTTCTTTTTGTTGTTTCATACATCCGTTGATAACTCTTTTATTAAACTTAGCCTAGAGGAACTTATCAATTCGGTTAACCATTCAAAGCCTGAGCCTCTGATGGTTAAGTTGGAGGTAGGCATTTATAGTCTTAGTCATCAGAGCACTTGATAAAGCCATTTGTTGATAATAATATTTGACTTTATCATTGATAACTATAGGCCCTCCCATGTGGCTGTATTTTTTCCTTTGATTTTTTTTATGTGCTTTCTCATTATGAAAGATATTCTTTTAGTAATGACAAAAGGCCACCAAGGCTGGTGGTGATATGATTGGCACAAGGCCAATGCAATCAGTTGAACTTAAGAAATAGGAAAATATTATGAACTGACTTATGAGACAGCGAATCCTTTGATTTAATAGATGCTTGAAGAATTAATCCTTATACTGCTGGTGATGGCCTTAAACTATGTCCACAAATTCTGCGATATTCCTCTCTTCAAAAAGTAGAGTTTAATTTTCCTCAGTTTAAGTGCGGGGACTCCTTCCAATGTATAGCATATGTTAGACGTGATGGTCTACAATTTCATAAAAGGCACTGCAGCTTCAGTCTTTCTCTCTTGGATCAAGATAGCATAATGGCATGAGGACACATCAAGCAGCCTATGGTGAGGCCTATGTGGCAAAGAATTAAGACTTCCTGTCATAGCCATGTGGGTGCATCATTTTGGCTACAGATTTTCCAGCTCTATTCAAACCTTCAGATTATTGCAGCCCTAGCTGACATTCCTGACCCATAGAAACTGTGAAATAATAATTGTTAAAAGCCTCTAAGTTTTGAGGATTATTTTTTATGCAGAAATAGATAACTAATACACCTCTGAGCCAAGCAATACTTTCTGCATGGCTCTGAAATGGAGATTCTTTGATGTTGAATTGAGTTGAAGATTCATTAAGGGCCTAGTGATAAAATAGAGGAAAGATGTTCACTGAAAGCAAAAGATGAATTGAACACTTTAGGAACGTAATTAGTTGGCAGAAAATTGAAGTCTTTGAGACAGCTGAAAACAGCAGTGAAATAGAATCTTAGAGACATCCACACTCTAGAATTTACAGTGAACATTTTCAGAATAAAAAAGCTTAATTCAAACCAAGTTTGAAAATCCTAGCAGAAATGAAGAATGCTTTGAACTGCTTAATTTGAGAAAATCATCTCTTTCTTGCTGTTGTAGGCTGTAAAGATTTTCCTAAAACCCCAAATGTTGTCCATTGGCTCACAGGCAGTGTTCAGGCCTTACCAGGGGCAGGGCCAGAAGAGTGTCTAGTCCACAGTGAGTAGTTGATACAAATTTAACAAATATGTGAACAAGCAAACTCAGAGGGGGTGGAATCAAAACATAATCAGGAGTAAGAAAGGGAAGGAAAACCCGTTTACTATAGAAATATATTTTGTATGGTTCTGAGAAGTAATATACTCTATGTCCAATATTATAGGATGTGGGAATAATATAGAAAGCTGCATATCTTTAAATTCTTTTCATATAAAACCCGACTTATAAATGTAAATTTTGTGTTTAAGACTCAATGCTTTTAAACCGGAAACACTTTGCTGAATCCTTATTCTTCTTTTCTAGTTTTATAAATTTAAGAGTATCATTTAAACTTTTATAACCTCAGTTTCCTCACCTGTAAAATAGGGATAACAACATCTACCTCTAAGTGTTATAAGAGTTTAATGAGATTTTATCTGTAAAGCCCTTAGTTGTAAAGTCAGAAACAGGGACAGAGCTCAATAAGTGATAGCTTTTGTGTTTTTAAAAGCATCATGATTTCCCAAAAGACATGCAATGCTAAAAGTTATGTCAATATGAAAACTTAAGCTAAAGTATGTTATGACTAATCTTTCCCACTTTATTCTGCAATGTAAATCTTATACTCAAAATTTACTGGTCCTTTCTGAGGGCCTTAAACTTGACATGATCACTCAATCAATAATTATATGTTGACTATTTCCATCTTGGTCTCCTTCCTGTGTCAACTATGCTTCTGCCTCAGGGCCTTGGTACTTACTATTTTCTCTGCCTCAGACACTCTCCTATCAGGTATTTAGATACCTCCATGATTCACTTTCTTTGAGATTACTATGAAATATAACATTTCACAGAGGTCTTCTTCTCACCTGCCTTTATTTTTTTTCATAACCCTTATTGCTATCTATTATGTAGACATGCTTACTTAGTGTATTATCTGTCCTCCTCATCCCAAGGTAAAACCCAGGAGAGTGGGCTCTTTCCTTTATTCTCTGCTGAGTCCCCAGTTTATAGAACAGTGCCTAGCACCTAATGAGTGCACAATAAATGCTTGAAAAATGGATGATTGAATAAAATTCTAGGAGTTACAAGAGTGACAGTGTATGATGCTACACCCTAACAATTGTCTATTTTTTTTCTTCCTATCTAGGATATCTTAACTTCATATTTCTAAATTAAATTAATCTTCCACTCTCAGGTGCAAATCTCAACTTTTCCCAGAAAGTTTTGTTCAATCAGTGCAATTTACATCAAAATATCCCTTCTTTGACATCCCTTAAGACAAATCCTGATTAATGGGAAATATAAACAAAAGAAACCATATGACTGATTTCCTATGGTTAGGAAAGATGCTTTGTGCTGTAGTGAAGGCAATCTCTATTAAACTTTTCAACCTAATAATTTTATGAATAATTTTATGGATAATTTTTTATCAACTGACCTGGTATTTGCATCTCTGTCTTCCTCTAAGAGCCTCCCATGCTGGTCCATTAGGTGTAGAGGCATATGAACTGGACAACTCCATTTCAACGGGTACCTGAATCTTGCAGAAGTCATTTCAAATTCATGGACTGCCCAGTTAACTTATCATCCTTGAGATTAATATGTTAGTTTTCTGATTAGATAAGAGACCAAATACTTAAGTTGTCATAATTCTATTTCAGACCCCAAAGAGCTAGGAGATTAGTCGTCATGCAAAGAGAAGTGCTGAGAACATGAAAGAGTCATGGAATGGATAGGAAATTGGCTCTAGGATCCAGTGGTCCTTGGTTCAAATCCTGCCTCCGTTTCTTATAAGCTCTGCGTTTTTAGCAAATTATTTAATTTTCCTTAAACTCACTTATCTCCTCTGAAAAATTAGAATAATATTTATCTAACTTGCCACAGAAGGATGACACTAGAAGGGAAATGGCTTTATGAGCTACAAAGAACTTTATAACTTTAAGTGAAATTTACTCTGACTCTTGTGCCCAACTGCTGTGGTCTTAGCAGAGAGACCACAATAATTGTGGGTGTGATAAGTGCTACAAGAGACCTCGAAGCTACTGAATTAGTTTTTTAAGGCTGCTACAACAAAATACTAGGTGGCTTAAAAAAAAAAATTATTGTTTCACAGTTCTGGAGGCTAAAGTCCAAGATCAAGTCATTAGGCCGAATTCTTCTGAGGGATATAGAAAGAATCTATCCCATTCCTTGCTTCTGGTTTCTGGTGGCTGGCTGGCACCCTGGCCTTCCTTGGCTTTAGAAACATCCAATTGATCTCTGCTTTCTTCACATGGTGTTCTTCTTGAGTGTGTCTTTGTGTCCAAATTTCCCCCTTTTATAAGGACACCAGACATAATTGGCTGGGGCCCATCCTCATGACCTCATCTGAACTTAACTAATGACATCTGCAACAACCTTGTTTCCAAATAAGGTCAAACTCTCAGATATGAGGGGTTAGGACTTCAACATATGAATTCTTAAGAGAGACCATTCAACTCATAACAGTTGTATACCCAGAATCCCTTGCCTAGTCAGATAATTGAGAAGCAAAGACTTGTTTTTCGGTTAATCTAACTCATCTTACCTTTAGATATATTCCCTTTTCTCTAGCCCATTCATTGTCAAAATATTTCTGTGATGTTTTTCCCACTGGTTCCCTAGACTTCAGTGGCATACCAAGGAGGAGAGAGGTGGGGGCGGTCTCCCCCATTGGGAATAACTATTTCATCCCTCATGTTGTTTAGAATTGCTGACATGAGGTGATAATAAAAAGCAGAAGAACTTTTAGTTGGCTTTATTATGGTTGTTCAGTACTGTGCATACAATGCACCCCTTTATTGCCAGCACCCAGGGCGGATTGCTCCCATTGCCCTGCCCTGCCCTTAGTAAACCACTGCCAGACCTGCCCAGATAGGTCTCATCTCATCAGTGGGAACAATGATTTCCCTGGAGGTTCCTCAATCTATGCAAATAGAATTTCATGAAACCTCATCCACAAGTACACAAGCATGCCCAGATGTGCTGTGCTTCTTAAGAAAAATTACTCCAAACTTGTATAAAGGCCAAGAGAGTACAACACGGCCTTTCAAAGACATGCGTCAGTATAGTTTAACAAGCCCACCCGAGGGCTATCTACGGGAGTGTACCTTTTATGGCCCTACTATCTATTATTAATTAAAGACTTAGACTCTGAGAAGTTACATGTTAATTCGTAGGCCTTAACCAGCAGAGATGCAAATAATTTTTGTCCTGTAGAAAAGACTGTTAGGTGAATGATCCTATAAGGCATTCACTTAACAATCTTATCCTGACTTTCTTTCTTAAATGCCAATAAATATTCAGTCTTTCAAAATATTCTTGTAATCAAATATATCATCTTAGTAGACTCATAATTAATGAGTTAATACATCTTTGACACCAGTCAAATGCACCAATTAGCAATAGAAGGATATGCTTAAACTGCATTCCTTTTTTTTTTTTTTTTTTTTTTGTGGCTTATATCCACTGGAATTGCTTCATGTTCTCAAGTGTAGTTGATGAGGACACTGATATTTCTTCTGTGGACAATGTTTCTACCTTTTCTTCCATTCTCATTCCTGCCCTAGTCAAAGCCTCCTCCAGTCAGTGCTTCATACTTTATTGAATGTGAGGAAGAGTGAAAGAGGGAGGGAGAGGGGACATTGTGTTCTAATACATGTATACGAGCATTTAGAAGGACTGGGAAGTATAGTAAAATGTCTCCCAGTTGTTCTGTATACTTGCTGCACAATGAGAATTAACTTCTGGGCAGAGAGATGGTACCTGAACAGAGAGGGGACTTGAGATCTCACTGGTGGAAAAAGACAGAAAAGATATTAACTGGAGGGCTTATGCTATTGGGGATTCACTTTCTCTAGGACTTTTTTTCCCAAAATTCCTGAGTATACAGCTTTCTTATTTTTTTTCTAGAAAACCTAACCAACAGGAGATTGATTATAAAGAGGGATAACAAATACCCTGTTTAACCAAAATTAAAATTTCTTTTTAAGCTTCCAGATGGTTGTTGCTGTGTGCATTCCCAGGTTTTGGTTATGTAAGAGGGTGATAAAATTGAAGGTGTGGTAGAGACACTTATGCACTAAATATCAGATATTAATTAACCCATGTTGCAAAACGTCACATTGCAGGATTTTAAAGAAGAGAATCAAAATTCATTTACATCCCTAATTTTCATCAGGGCTATAAAAGGGTCTAGATGGGTAGACATGGAGGAAAGATTTGTGGCAAGGATTTTTTTGAAGAGAACTGTGCTGAGTTCCAACCATTATCCATTTGCCAAGAGGAAGGGTGAGAGATGCTTTCTCTTTAGAGAGAGGCTGTAACAGAGCTACTCTGAGAGTTTGTCTTGTGTACCATTGACCTAGAAAACAGTGGTTTTTAATGTGGAAGATTAGGTTATTATAAAAAAAAAAATAGTCCTTTCTTCTTTTTCTTTTTGGATGGAATATATCTCACCTGGCCCTTAATTTATTATCCTGCCACGAGACATGATTTGTTAATGGGATGTTTGTAGGTGTGATTTAAGCAGGGTCTTGGAATGTGCTCACATTATTGGCCACACCCTCTTAGTGCTTCTGCCTTTGTTCTGAGAAGAATATGCCTGGCTAGCTCCCTGGTCCAAGGAGGATGAGACTTGCAGAACAGACCTGCTGCTCCAACTAACCTACAGGAATGGGAATAAACTATTATTATTTTAGAACATCAAGATTTGAACAGTTTATTATGCAGCACTGTTGTAGTCATAGCTGACTGAGACTTCTGGCTAACTGCTTTGATAACAAAGAAAAGGAGAGTTGTGGCTTACTGTGTTGGAATTAGGGTGTCCAAACACATGACTGAGTGTTTCCTGTGGACTGCATATGTGCTCTGTGCTGGAAAGAGATTTAGCATGGGGATTGTGTCAGGCAAGACTGACGAATTTGACTGGTAAAGAAACAATGAGCCCTTATTCAATTCAAATAATTTATTACCCACATAGTAAAAGCACAAGTAACAAATATGACAGTTTTTCATGTCTCTTGTTCCGCAGGAAATCATCAGAACAAAGGGGCTAGCTGAATGCGACGTGAATGATGGGACATTGTGTTGTTGGAGAGCCATGCTAGAGTCAAGTAGTTTCACAGCCTGCAGGTGTATCCCAAGTGGTAGTGAGATAGAAAGCCCTGTACCTTGTCAGAGTCCAGGAGGCACTGGGGAACCATCTCGTGGTGGTTCCCAGGAAGAGAGGAGGTAAGTGAGAGATGGCCTTGTGATAGCTCCTTTCACAATGGTATATTATCATTAGTCTTTCAGCGCAAAAGAGTGAATGCACTGTGACCAGAAGTATTTTCAAGATTCCAAAATTGCAAGCAAATTTTCAAGTGCCAAGATAAAACCTACCATAATGATAAAAAATAGTACTAGTTCAATTTATAATTCAGAAAGTATCAGAGATCTTTATAAAGTGATGTCATAGCCATGGATGCAAGTCATCACAAGGCAGAAAGAAGTTTTTCTTTTGCTTGTACAACTTTTTTTTTATTATAGAAATGTCTATTAGGTTGCTGTGAATAAACTCCCTTCCAGAGAGTTTAAAAATAATAGCAAAATTTTGCAAAGACTCTCTGGTTGAGTTAGGACTTAATGGGAAAAATTTTACTGCTTTTGGGTGAAATCATACAGACCCAAATTTTAGTAAGTATTTTCATAAAAATGCTGATGATAGTTATTGTTGAAACCACACATCAATGACTATGGGAGGTGTTGGCTGCGCTGTCCTTATTTTGCATACGGCCACTCAAACAGCATCCATTGTCCTTTCTATTGACATTGAAGTAATTGTCATAAAATTCTTCTTGTATAGTGTTTGAACTGAGCAGTTAAAGAATTTTTGTGACTTTGTTGGCTTTTAGTATTCTTTAATCCTCTCATATTCAAAAAGCCCATTGGCCTTCTCTAAGGAATGCAGTTGACAGAATACTCAGTTTATCTGAGGCACTCAGATCATATTTTAATTCCAAAGGAAAAACTTCCAAATGCTTATTTACTTTTTAAGTAATCTATTGAGTGAAGTCAACTTTTTTCTTATTCGTTTTCAATACTTCTTTAACAATAGGATTATGCAAATTGAAAGAAAAGCAAACGATGTTATTAAAGACTCCATTGTTTAATGAAACTTCTTGTATGTGTTAAATAAATAAATTACAGGAGAAGACATTCTGACTTGAAGGGAATAATTATTACAGCCCTTGTCATGACTATCTTTTGAAATGGATTTTATTTTTTAAAGAATTCAATTATGCTATATGAATGTTACTAAATGCCCTTATTGCTGTATAGTGTTGAAGAAGAGGGATTAAAAGTTGACAATAGTGCTTTCTTCTTCTTTTTCTTTTTTTAGTAAGTGGACATTTTAAAAATTGTTGATCAAGCAATTTAATGTAACCCTGAAGAATGGAAAAGCAAGTTATGCCATGAAAGATAGCATTATGTGTTAGAAGAAATCCAACTTGAAGAACAATTCTTAGAGTTGTTAACTTTGTGCAAGTACATGTTCAATGTATAAGCTCACAATGCTAATGTTGAGCATGACTTCTCATTCATGAATGTGCAATTGACAAAAGAACAAAATAAGTTGGATGTGACCACTGTCGAAGCTATATTATAGAAACAGAGGCTGTGACTGTAAGAAATTTTAGAAGCAAATTTTGTAAAACAAGTTAACTGCTCAGGAAAACCAAATTATCAGAGAAAGCAATTAAAGAAAGAGGTATGTGATTTAGATACTTTTTTTTCAAATTATAAGAGAAAATTAATTTAGAAAGTCACAGAGGTAGAAAAAGTGAACTGTAGTAGAAATCATCTCAGGGAAAGAAGTTACAGCAAAGGAAGGGCCCTTGCAGTTTAGGAGAAAGACGGAGAGAGAAATATATGTGCCTTGAGGGACTAAAGTGGGAGGAGAGGCAGGAGCTTGCTTGGAAAAGAGGGAGAGAGCTCCCTGGGGGAGGAAGGGGGTGGAGGAATGCAGAGGCACGCTCCACAGAGATAGCAGCCTTTAATTTGTTTTAGATACTTATTAGCTATTTCAGATAACCACAAGCAGCTTTTTAGAATAATATAGCCCATATTTTTCTTTTATCTCAATCTACAGCATGCAGTAGTTCAAAATAACCAAAATCTACTTGGGAATTCCATATTTTTATTAGCTTAATCTAACAATCTTAGCTGCGGGGGTGGGGGTGGGGATCAAAAGGAGGGTGACTCAGCGCTTTCCTAAGCTATCTAATTTACTTAGGAACCAATTTTTGACATAAGAAGAACAAAAAATAACGAGGAAAAAGATCTATGATGAATTAGATTCTTTAAGTAAACCCTGGAACCTTAGATGTGTTTAGTACAATAACAGAAGAAATTTCATTGCTAAAGGTGACTGACCTTTCAGCCCTGTCTCAATAGTCTAATGATGGAAAGATGCAAGTAGACAGTCAATGTACTTGCATAAATTTCTCTATACTTTGTAGATGTTTTTAAAGTTATGATTTATATAAAAGTCACTTGGGATTAAGAAGTACAAATTGGTAGTTGAAAAATAGTCATGACATATAAAGCACAGCATAGGAATATAGTCAGTAATATTGTAATAATTATGTATAGTGTAAGGTAGATACTACACTTGCTGGGGGAGCACTTTATAAATGATATAAATGATATACACCTGAAGCTAATATAAAGTAATATTAAATGTCAACTGTAATTGAAAAAAGTTACTTGTAGCTCTTCCCTGCTATAGACAATGCTAACATTGAACTCTGGAAGATGCTTTCCTCAATTCATCTGCCCGGGGCTTGTCCATCCAGGAGGCAGCTAGAAGACTCTGGGTTGCATTCTTAGTGTTTCTTAAGTAGCAGTAACGCTTCCATTAACATATTCCCTGGTTAGAAGGTAAGCTTCATTCATATAAAGGTTCTCCAGGGTTTTCCTTTCTTTCTAAAATATTCCTAATGGCTCTCAAAAAAAAAAAATTACATTTTCTGTCTTTGTTTTAATTTTATATGAGGAAGCCTGGTGCTGTAACCCAGCATGAGTGCCGTCGTCGGCAGCCGTCCGTCTCGAGAGACGATGGTGTAGCTTCTTAAGAGTCTATCTGCACCGCCGAGAATGGTTGTGCAGTCCGACTCGGGAGTGACACGGTATCTGTCTCCTCCCGTGTTGAATCGACATCTTGCGATGACGCTGGAGTGTCCTCTCCAGTGAAGCTGAAGCTACAGAGCCTGGGCAGGGTGATATGGAGGGTCTGCTGTTGCCCATGCAGCAGACTCCCCCTCTCTTCGCAGCTGAAGGGTCCAAGGGAAAGACGGAGTCAATACAGCTTGGCTTCAGGTCCGCCGCAGGAGTTGCCGGTGTTGACTACAACGTCAAACCGCCTTAGGGACTCCGGCTCCGGATTTTCTGTCGGGGTTTACTCCCTTAGCCTTTCCCCTGAAGAGGTATGCCGCAAGGCAGCGGAGGTTTTTTGGAATCAGAGTTTTCCTTCTCTGATGTGCCCTGACTGGAAGATCGAACCAGCAACACTTAGCTCGCAGGCCGACGCTCAATCCACTGAGCCAAACCAGCCAGGCTCCAGCATGAGTGTAGGGTTTAGCTAAATTCTAAGGGCATTTTTTTTGCCTGTGGGTTACCTTTAGGAGGGATGATAAGAAAGAGCAGAAGCAGCAGCAGGTGCAGTTCACAGCAGAAACAAGGCAGCACTTCAGGTAGCAGAGATTCTTCAATAGTGGGGTGGTTGCTGAGGGAAGATGTACAGGGCCACTGACTGGAAGTCTAGAAGATGCCCTGGAGACAACTATGCTGGTATTTAAAAAAAAAGAATGCTTTGGTGGATAGAGCAGTAATTAATGCTCTTATAGAATTATATTATGACTGATCTGAGTTCAAGATTTGCCAGAAAAAAATCAGCCTCTTCAAGTATGTTTCCTTTTCTGAAAAATGAGATGGGAAGGATGTCTTTCTCACAAAATTGTTGTGAGGATTAAACACATACAGCAAGTCTTCAGTAAATGTTCTTTCCCCTTTATATTTATGCCTCTATAAAGTCATTCAACCTACAAATATTTATTAAGCACCTACTATGGGATTACACTCAGGTAGATGCTAGAGATATAATGAGGACCAAATTCCCCTCCTCCCAAAACCCATGATTCTTAACCCTTTATGACATTTTATACTGGAAAAGGAGACAGACATTAATTAGACATTAGACATTATATTATAAGTGGGATGCTTAATATAAAGGGGATATTATGATATTATAAGAATAGCTATTAGGGGCTTCAGGTGAGCTTTCCAATAGGAAGTTAGAATTGAGTGATGATTCAAAGGATGACTAGAAGATAGTTGAGAGGGAACATAGGGTACCCTGGGAAAGGAAAGAGGCCATTAGGGATAAAGCATGTTATAAAGTAAAGAAAAATGAAGAGAGTTAGTAAATATGTTGGTCTTATCTTCAAAGCTGAAGTAGATGACATTAAGACACTCCTTTTAGCCCTAAAATTTAGTACTTGTAACCTCATGTTTCATCACACTGAATATTTGTAGACTAACTTGGTATGTAGCAACAGATTAGATTTTCCTTAATGGTCATTTAATTCAATTATTCATTCACCAGAGTAACCAGGTCATAAACAATTATTTGAGTCTTCTTAATAACACATTAGCTTGTCTACAGCAATAATCACAAAAGATGACCCAGTTAAGTGGTTTAGGGGAAAATGTTTTTTTGTTTTTTTTTTAATATATATAGGGCTTAATGTAACCTCATATGGTTTGGTTAGAATCTAGATGGAAGTGGAAAAATGTGTTCATGACAAGCTAGTTTAGGCTTTAAAATTATGTCTTTGTTTATAATCTTGTAGTACTGATCTCATGTTGACCTGACATGACCTGATATATTATGCATGGCTCCTAGGATGCCATGATATGTCCATATATCTGTCAGAGAGCCTTCATCAGCAATGCCAGCCTTGAATGTTTATCAGAACAAGATCCTGAGTTATAGTGTGAGGAAACTAAGACCCATGACAGATCACTTCTCTTATGTTTATCTCCAAATATAGTTTGCTAGATCAAGCTGGAGTTTGAAATCAGCCAAACTGGTGTTTGGAGCTAAGCTTGGCCATGAGCTCTGTGACCTTGGACAAATGAGCTCAGGTGTATGGAGCCTCAGGTTCCTCATCTGTAAAATGGGTATTATAATTTCTATTTTTAGAAATTAAAGGAGATAAAGTACACAAATCTTCATATCCAATGAACATTTATTACTTTATCTCTTTCCTGTAGAAGAGCCGGTGAGCACGAATGTACACAATGAAGAAACTAATGATGGCAAGAAGGTGTCCTGAGTGCAGAAAGGAGCTCCCCAGGGAATGAGAGCAGAGTCCAGTAGAGATAATGTCAGGGTAGGACTCTAAAAGGAGAACTGTCTCTGGACCCAAGGACTTTGCCACCTAGAGATGGGGAAAGCCATAGTGGTCACTATTGTACCATTTGGACCTATCTGCAAAGGGGCAAGTATGTTTGACAGTCATGGAATAACTTAGGAATGTGTGTCACTAAGAAAACCAATATGTGAACAACTGTCCTTTGCTCTCCAAGCACAAAAGCACTGCTCTAAACAAATTATTTTGTTTTACTTTGTTTTTCAGCTCAAAAGACATAGGGCTCAAAGGGCCTGAGGGAAACTGATCTTCCAGAACTGGCATGAAGTTATTGTTGTGCTAAGAGAATCGACACAGAGGAACTGGTCACCCTTACTATTACTGTAACAGTGTGCAAAGTGGGCCCAAAATAGAGCATATTTCCCACAGGCCTTGGTTGGGGGAAGGGAGAGCAAATGATACAGCAATTAAGATACTTTTCATAATAAAAGGCAAGTTCATAGCTGTGCTATTGCCCCAGGCAGAAGGAGTACAGGACTTTAAGAGCATTCAGTGACTTGTGACAGAGCCAGGGTTGGGGAATGCCCTCCCTGGAATCCCCTGTGTCACAGGGACTCTTTCCCTGACTAAAGATGGCAGCTGAAAGAAGGTAAAAGATACGTGGGAACTGACAAATGTAGCACATTGTTAGAGAAGCTGGATATGAGGTCATGTAGGAAGCTCCAGGTCAGCATTTAAAAATAAGGGTGAGCTGAGAGAGAGGTGATCTGCCATGGGGCCGTGAGGAAGCAACAAGCAGCTGTGCAGGTCTGTAGGGAAGAGGAGAGGCAGGAGGTAGTAGCCATGTGGGCAGAGTGAGTATAGATAAGTGCCGGTTCAGCATGAGGGCTGAAAGAGAAAGAGGTTCTGCCATGCTGCCTGTATTGAGAGAGGAGTTATGTTTGCTCGTCTGAGGATTCTGCTGTGAGGCCTGGGCTAGTAAGGAAGAGAAGAGCCACGAGGAAAGAGACATGAAGTAGGGGGATTCAGCCATGAGGTCTGAGAGAGGAAGCAGCAAGCAGCTGTGCAGTTTGTAGTCAGGATTCCACCATGTGGCCTGCTGCAGTGAAGTACAAGGGAATTCCACCACACGGCTGACGAAAGGGTGTAAGGAAAGAGATGATGGAGCTGTGTGGTGACCTGCTTAACCAAGCACAGATTCATGGGAGATGCTTGCAATGCTGAACTGTGGCCAGGAATGTAGACTTCTGCTTCTCTGAAGGACTTACAGAGAAGCTACTCTCTTGGGACGTGTGCCTCCTGGGACTCCACTATGATCCTGTGCAACACGGCACCTGTTTTCCTAACCACTACATGGAGCCTGAGAACAGTGCAACCCAGGTCCTGAAGGAGAGAGCTGCTGTGAGAGGATGGCGACTTTGAATCCACAAGTGGACTTTCCAGAGGGGATGGAGAACTGTTTCCATAGCCAGCTTAAGGACAGATAAGGATATGGGGAACTGCTGGACATGTTTTTGGCTTATTGCCTATTGGGGAGCAAGGAAAGTGCTGGGTTTAATGGGAGAACATGGCTCCAAGCACTAGTGCCCCTGGACCCCCCAAAGATGGAATCCTCTAAATAAAAACCTTTCCTTCAACACTCATTGTTGGGTCATGCATCAAGGCAATATGTGGATGGGCCCCAGTTTGCTCAGTCACATTATCATCTCAGAAAGGAACAGCACTCACATTCTGAAGAGGCCAGTTTCAATTTTCTAAGATCCTACAGACCCCTCATTCTGCAAGAGAATGCTGTCGACGCTCACTGGGAGCTGGCTGCAATCTCATGTTAAAATCATGATCCCATTAGCCATAGAACTATTAATCTTCTTAGACAGAAAACCACAGGCAGTGCAATAACAGCTGGTTGGGAGTGATGAAACTTTAAAAGGGCACCGTTGAGAGGCCTGGTGTGAAACCACACCAAAGCCCAGCCTTTGAGCAACAAACCTGATTACTACTCCCATAGGCTGGCTGAAACATGTTCGGGACTGGGAAGAGCCACAAGGTGGGTGTGAGAAGCTTGAAACACCCCATCGCTCATGTCACTCAAGAGGCAGCCAAAAAATTAAACCTCTGAGCTCACAAAAATTCTGATCAGCCTATAACACATTTCTTTCCTTTCATTTCCCACACTTTCCCTTGTCAGTAATGGCACAGACACTGGCAGATTGCCTGGAAAAAGGTCTGGGTGCAGGTTAGAGAGTTTCTTATCCTATTAAGACTCATATTTGCTCTTGGAGAAATTTCCTCAGTTCCTAGCCTGGTGTAAGCTCTCTGCTGGCATAAGGAACTACATTATTTAAGCGAAATTTAGTCTTAAGGCTCCTAACACTTAAAATGAAGGCAACAAATATATATATATAAAAAATAAATAAATAAAATGAGGGTAACAGTAACCACTCAGGTCAGCCACGGGGGGATTATTGCTTATGGGGCAGGCCTACTGCCAAATTTCTGAGTTCACAATGGCTCTCAGTAGTTTCCAGGCCGGGATATGTAAATTGGACTTGGTGCAGGTTTAAAATCACCCAGCATCCTCCCATGAGCCAGGCCAGAAGTTCAATAAGAAAAAACAAATTCTGATATTCAGCTGGAAATTGTCACACAGGGGGCTGCAGGGGAACGGGCAAGAGTGCTGCTGGAGAAGGAGCCGATAGAGCCCAGTGCCTTTGGTGCAGGACAGCATTTTCTTAGGTGACCTGTGAGGTGCGTATCATAGTAACTACTCAAGAGTTACCTTATCTACTTTTGGGGGCTTTGGTTTCTCAGATGTTTCGCTTTTATTATTTGCAAAAAGAAATTCATGAGGCTGTAGGGAAATTGGAGCTCTCCTACAAAACAGGTAGGGAAGACTTTGGAAAAAGTCTGGAAGTTCCTCAAAAACTTAAACATAGAGTTCCCATGTGACCTCACAATTTCTGCAAAGGGGTCGGTGTGTTTGAGAAGCGTGGGCTAACTTAGGAATGTGTGTAGCTAAAAAGGTATATACACAGGAGAAATAAAAACATATGTCCATACAAAATTATATATAAATTCTCATAACATTATTCATAATAGCCAAAATATGAAAACAATGTCCATCAGCAGATAAATGGATAAACAAAATGTGGTATATTTATATAATGGAATATTATTCAGCCTTAAAAGAGAATGAAGTACTGATGCAACATGGATGAAATTTGAAAACATTATGCTAAGTGATAAAAGCCAGACACATAGCATAAATAACAAAACTTATATATAAAAAAAACATGTAATTATGATAAGAGGAGAGGAAAGACTAATAACACATTTGGAAGCAAACACACAAGAATGGCAGAAGCCTGAAAGTAATACAGCTTTAATTATTCAAACTTTGCCATTTCTCTTAGATCAGTGCTATCAAGCCTTTTATTGTAGCAGTAGAATTTTTTTTTTAATCAAAAACCACCTAAAACAGGTAAGTTAAACATGGACCTCCAATTGAAGCTGAGGTTGATTGGGGCCCTGGAGTCTTGCCCACTCAAACGTCTCTGATTCCAAAAGATAGAACTTGAGGCAAATCTTCAGGGCCACAGGATTTTTCAGAGCTCTTTAGTCCATGAACATTGTGCAAAATGTGACTGAGTTGGGTAGAAATGAGTCAATCAAAGTAATCTGAAATTCTATACCCAGTGGGTGGCTGTCTGAGGTCAGAGTTAGGTGATATTAATGAATGGTGGTTGGGGCAATGATTTAGGCTACTGCAAAGACTGTGGTAACTTACAAGAATCAAAGATCTGGGTAAGATCACAAAATCAAGGTAGTGGACTGGAACTGAAAAGTGTAAAATGCAGGTCAGGGTTGGAAGTTCCCAAGATAAATGCATCACTCCAATATTTTTGAGAGATAACTGATTTTTGTGGACTTCTGGTGATTTTTATACCCAAGAGAGCTTGACCATCTGGCTTAGTCCCTTGAGCATTTCTTTCTAGACATATACTCTATGTTAGCTAGGGGATATGGCAAGAGGGTACAATCCCAGGGGCTTCATCATGTCCAGCTAAGTGGGTGATTTATATTTGCAGGTTTGGGCCAAGGCCACTTCATCATCTGAGCCATTCTTTTCTGGGACACTTGGAAGTCTCTGAACTCAGAGATTGTGATGAGGACACTATTGGCTAAAAATCACTAAGTGTCTGAAGGGTTTAACTTGTACTAACGAGCAGAAATTTACCAATATATTTGATGGGTCTTGTCTTTGTATCCAAGCCCTAATGATTTTAAAGTTACATTACTCCTAGTTTTTAATTTCAAATTTCTCTTAATGAAGAATCTTTGAAGAATCAATATAGAATGATCTAGCTGGGCTGTTGATAAGAGAAATGGCCTTTAAGTTATGAAAGGATAATATATATTGAACTTTCCCATGGGAAAGGATAGCCTAGGTTATAGATTTTTCTTTGCAAACTGTGAATGTCTTTGTGCACTGTAGTTTATATAATATTCACTAAAGGTTATTAGAATTTGATAAGCTTCTTTGTTGCTTATGAACAGATCATGCATGCTGAGAGTAGCAATCTAATTATCCGAACTGCCGGTATCCAAGATACTGTCTCCCAAGATTAATGCGTTTGTGTTATAAGTTTCCCTCTGAGTGAGAGACAGTGGTCCTAAATAAAATGCACTGAATTGCTGTAACAAACAATGAAAATAAATCAACTTCTCTTGTCAATTCTAGACTTGGGTGATTTCCACTGTGGATAAAGCAAGGCCAGTCTAGTGTGTTTGAGTGAAAGCAAAGCGTTCTGTGGACAATAAAGAAACATGACAATCCTCAACTAACATACTTGCTGCTCTTCTCAAAGTTCTGTCACTGCAATTGTCATTTTTAAAAACATTATTATTCCTTTTTGCAGATGTTCATTTCACCCCGTGGTTTTCTACCCTGCTCAGGTGCATTTGTGTAGTCCCTGAGGTCCTACCTGTGACCAAGACTTCCCGACATGGAGGTTGCCTCTAACACAGTGATTAAAAAGTGACTGTGAAGCCATAGTGCCCAGGTTCAAACCCCAACCTCTCTATTCACTATGCATCCTTTCAGATTGCTTAACTATTCTGTGTTTCTGTTTCATCATCTATAAACAGGAATGATATTGCAAAGATTTTTTTTATGAGGATAAAATGAGTTCTACATGTGGAATGTGTAGAACAGTGTTAAGAGGTTCTTAATAATGGGAGTCATTCTCTTTTCTATTGCTGCCTAGTGTGACAAAAAGGGTCCTGGATACGAAGTTAGAATAGCTGGGTCCAAGTTCTAGTTTGACTACATAAATTCCCAATCTATGAATCTGAGAAATGTTATTTCAACTCAGTCATCTGTTTTTCAACCATAAAAAGCAGTGCTATCTATCTTAGGGGTGGGGGATTTGAGAAGATAAAACAGAAAAGCATGTGGTCCCGGGCATACATTATGGAGCCATAGTGACCTGGGCACAAATGTCTGCTAGCTCTATGGCCCCAGGTAAGTTACCTTTCCTTTTTAAACCTTAGATTTATCCTGTGTAAAATGGGAATAGGAATGCTATTAACGGTGGAGATTAAATGATTTAGCACAGTTTCTGGCCTGTGTTCTATTGAGCAATCAATAAACAGTGGTGAGCAGTATTGTCAATAAAGCACTCAACCACCACTTGGCCTGTAGCTGACACTCAGTGCACTTGTTTCCCATTTCCTCCCTCCCTTCACTCACCTACCTCTTGGGACCCACCTGGAGCCCCTTCCCTTTGCATCTAGTTAAAACCTGCTTCTTAGGGTAGTCACAGCTCTCAGACCTCTTTCTCCCCAGTATGAACTACACGGGAGGGAACTTACCATGAGATCTGAGCAAACAGAATCCACACCCTGGCCCTCCAGGAAGTGAAGGGCCATACCAAAGGAAAAAGAAATGCCTTCCATCGTGGGTCTGACCCAAACCTTTGTTTCTTTTTGTGGCTCCTCCTGGCAAGAGAGCAGACACTCTGCTGAATGACTCTTAGCAATGGTGTTTCTCAGTAGCTTCGGTGAGGTAAACTTTATCAAAGACTGATACAGATTGTTATTTCAAGTCCTGCTATTTCTTCTCCTACTTACACTAACTCTGAGAGCACTTTACACTTTTTGTTTCACTCTGGACTTTCCTAAGGGTTGGTATGACAATGAAGTCCTATGTAATAGGGGTGTTTATTAGCACCATTCAGCAGATCAAAGGGGTATGGGTAGCACTCATATTTATTGAGTGTCTGGAATGTGTCAGACATGCATAAAATAGATCTCCAATCACAGTTATGCAGATGAGGAAGCTGAAGCTGAGATTGACAAACTTGCTCACAGTATCGCAGATGGGAAGATGCAAAGATGAAATTCAAACAAGGGCCTATTTAAGTTCTAAAACTTGAAGCTTAAACACAAATCAAAGAAAGAATGAAGGACTTGACACAGACACAGGTGTACTGTTACTAAAAATTGGCAGAGACATTATCTGAATACATAATTTATTTTGGCTTTCTTGATTTAAAAAAAAAAAGTGATCATAGGAGATTCAGCATATTCAGGGTGGTAGCTTCTGCATGGCTAAAGAAATCATCACCAAAATGATAAGGAAACTAAACATATGGGAGAACATATTTGCCAACGATACCTCAGACAAGGGTTTCATCTCCAAAATATATAAAGAACTCATACAACTCAACACCAGGGAGACAAACAATCTAATTAAAAAATGGACAAAGGACCTGAGTAGACACTTCTCCACAGAGGACATACAGAGGGCCCATAGACATATGTAAAGATGCTCAACATCACTAGCCTTCAGAGAGATGCAAATTAAAACCACAATGAGATACCACCTCGCACTGGTCAGAATGGCCATCATTAGTAAATCACCAAACTACAGTGCTGGAGTGGATGTAGAGAAAAGGGAACCCTACTGCACTGTTGGTGAAAATGCAGACTTCTGCAGCCACTGTGGAAAACAGTATGGAATTTCCTCAAAAAACTAAGGTGGAACTGCCTTTTGACTCAGCAATTCCACTGCTGGGAATATATCCTAAGAATCCTGAATCACCAATTCAAAAGAACTTATGCAACTCTATGATTATAGCAGTGCTATTTATAATAGCCAAGATTTGGAAACAGCCTACATACCTATAAGTAGATGAGGAGATCATATAAAACCGGAATACTATGCAGAAAGAAAGAAGAAACTCCTACCTTTTGTGACAGCATGAATGGAACTGGAGAATATTATGCTAAGTGAAATAAGCCAGGTGACAAAAGACAAATACCATATAATCTCACCTGTAAGAAGAACCTAAAGAACAAAAATAAACTAATGAGCAGAATAGTACCAGAGGCAAGAAAACATGGAACAGATTGACAGCAACCTGAGCAGGAGGTAATGGTGAAAGAAGGGAAAGGGACTAGTCAAAGAACGTGTATGGATGATCTATGGACATGAACAATAGTGTGGGGATTGACGGTAGGAGGGAGGTGAGATGGGCTGGATGGAGGAAAGCAAAGGGGGGAAAACTGGGGTAACTATAATGGAATAATAATAATAAATTAAATGAAAAAGATAAACCAGAAAAAAATAGTGAAATTTCTGAAATAAGTCAAGAACCTTCCCTAAGAAACTCATACTACATGAAATTCATTTGTATAATTGGGGTAACATCCACATGACTCTAGCATGCAAGAACTTTGAAATAAACTTTTAGTAAAATATAAACCTGCGTTGTACAATATGGTAGCCAAAAGCTATATGTAAATATTCACATTGAAATTTAAATGAACTAAAATTAAATGCAATTAATGCAATTAATGCAATTAATCATATGCTGTCTTGGTCTATTACCAAGACTGGCCTAGTAAAGAGCTGGGAAAATTGTGCCCTGCAGGGACCTAGCACAGTAGAAACTGCACTGGTCCAGCAGTGAAGAACAAAGCACACACCCAGTGACTGGGGAGCAAGCTGCCCCAGAATCCACTAGCATCTCTTCTAGAAAGTGTGGGATGGACATGAGGAAACATTTGAGATTTGGAAATGTTCTATGTGCTGATTGTGGCAGTGGTTTTAAGGGTGTATACATCTGTCAAAGCTCATTAAATTTATAATTTAAATGGATATGGTTTCTTATATGTAAATTATACCTGAGTGAAATTGATTTAAAAAATATGATAACCACTAATTACACACAACACACACACACACACACACACACACACACCCTACTTCAGGATGGCTAAAATGAAAAAGACAGAATATACCAAATTTTGGTGAAGATGTGAAGCAATTGGAGCTACCATAATACTGTTGATGGTAAACTAAAATGTACGACATTGGAAAAGTCTTTTGCAGAAACTACTAAAACTGAACATATGCATAGCTTTGACCCAACAATTCCACTACTAATAAATAACTAACAAAAATGCAAACATATATTCACCAAAAGATATCTAGGAGAATGTTCTTAGTAACACTGAAATATTCATAGCCTCAAACTGGAAAACATCCAAGTGCCCACAAGAGAAGAATTGGTTAACCAATTTTATATTAATACAATGGAATATTATATATCTGTGGAAATATACAAACTGTAACCGCACAACAATATGGATGAAGCTCACAATGCCACATTGAATGTAGGAAGACAAACACAAAAGAGTAAATAGGGTATAATTCCATTTATAAAACAATTCAAAATAGGTGAAAAATTATGGCTGGTGGTTCAGGTAGAGGTTACTCTTATGGGGCGCGTAGTGACAGAAAGGGAGATTGTGAGGGGACTCTGAGGGGTTTATAGTGCATTCTTTCTTTTTTTTAGTTTTTCCTCATTGAATTTATTGGGGCGACACTCATTAACAAAATTATACATTTGATGTTGGTGAGGATTATGTGGACACATTCAGTTTGTGAAAATCCATTGTGTTGTGCCCTATGATTTATGCCATTTTTTAAATGTGCATTATACTTGAATAACAAGTTTACTTGAAATACATCTCAGCCCTGTTTAATATACTCACAGCTTACAAACTAGTTGCATTTGGATTTGTTTTAGGGGAACTTGTGCTTCTTTGGAGGAAATATGCTATTACCACTTTAGTGTGTTGTGAATCTTTTCACCTTGGGTTGACCCCAGGTGTCATTTGCAAGGCCATATTGGGTTATCTTTACCCTGGCTGGTTTGGCTCAGTGGATTGAGCGTCGGCCTGCGAGCTAAGTGTCGCTGGTTCGATCTTCCAGTCAGGGCACATCAGAGAAGGAAAACTCTGACTCCAAAAAACCTCCGCTGCCTTGCGGCATATCTCTTCAGGGGAAAGGCTAAGGGAGTAAACCCCGACAGAAAATCCGGAGCCGGAGTCCCTAAGGCGGTTTGACGTTGTAGTCAACACCGGCAACTCCTGCGGCGCACCTGAAGCCAAGCTGTATTGACTCCGTCTTTCCCTTGGATCCTTCAGCTGCGAAGAGAGGGGGGGGTCTGCTGCATGGGCAACAGCAGATCCTCCATATCACCCTGCCCAGGCTCTGTAGCTTCAGCTTCACTGGAGAGGACACTCCAGCGTCATCGCAAGATGTCGATTCAACACGGGAGGAGACATATACCGTGTCACTCCCGAGTTGGACTGCACAGCCATTCTCGGCGGTGCAGATAGACTCTTAAGAAGCTACACCATCGTCTCTCGAGACGGACGGCTGCCGCCGCCGCCGCCGACGACGACGATTGGGTTATCTTTATAGGCAGCACAATATGAGGTGCTCTTTAACTCCTTGTTGATAGGTGAAGGAGGAACCAGCCTCAAAAAGAGAAAGTATTCCTGGTCCAAGGCCGAGAAGCCCTGGAATGAGAGCAGGGGAGTCTTCTTCATTTGGTAGAAGTTTAAAGAGGAAGGCCTTTAGATTGCTTCACTTTACTCTGTTAGCTGGCCGTCTTTCTAGTTTGTGCATCAAAGTGAGAGGAGACTGGAAGATATGCCGATGACTTTGATGTAAGCCTGGGTGGTGGATGATTGAAAGGCATTCTAGTTAACAGAGGTAGCTTGGCCCTTGCAGACACATAGGTCTGGACATAAACTTGGACTCATCAATTGGTGTATCTAGATGAACTTGGAGAAGTTATAAAAACTTCAGAGTCCCAGATTTCTTATATAAAACAGAAGAGAGACATTTCACATTTGGGGCTAGTATTAGCATCAAAGGTAAGTTTTACATAGATATATTTTTTTTACCATGATCTTCATGGAGATAAATATTTTATATTTTACATCAGGACCTAGTACAAGCTTACACATACACACATATGCACACACATCTTGCAAAGTAATACTCGGTATTTGTGATGGACTAAATATTTTGAACTCTATTTTTTAAAATAAAGAGTGCCAGTTGCAACAGTTACAATCTATTTCATCACCTGCTTCTAAACCACTGCCCACAGTTTAAAAAACATTATTTCAGGCTCACAGTCATCAGGCATAAATGGAACCACCATAAAGGTTGGATAAAATAAGTTCTTTAAAATTTTGTAAGACTGAAATTTTCTGTTCACTAGCAAAGCTGGGGCATCAAAAGCAAAAATGCCTGAAAGGAGTGGTTCTTAGTGACAGTCCTGGCTTTAGTGGTAGTTCTCAGCCTTGTCGCCATACTAGAAGCACCTCTTATGCTCTAAAACCTCCCCAGGCCCAAGCCACACTCCAGACCAATTAAATCAGAGTTCCAGAAGGTCCAGACCAGGCTCCAATGACTTCTGAAACTCCCCGGGTGACTCCAATGTGTAGCCAAGACTGAGAACTACTGGTCCAGTGGGCCACATGGCCAGTCTGCGTCTGTTTCAGTTCGTGCCTGTTCTTCCACAGGGGTCAGCGGCAACTGGCGCTCAGCCCTCTGTTTGTCCAGGCCCTTGAGGCCCGTCGGGAGCATTATCGATGTCCCAGTGCTAATACCTCGATAGCTGTTGTCCACAGAGGAGTGAGAACTCACTTTCTCTAGTTCTGAAGCATGGATCGCACTTGAAATTACCTGTGAATTCACCTGAAATGACATGAATGGGCAGCCTGACCCAGGTTCTTATTGAAATTAGCAGGTTAATGTTGGTAAAGCGCATTGAGGTCCCTGGACCCAGTGACCAAGAGGTTATGCTAATAAAGCTATGCCATTTGGAGTTTACTGCTGAAGAGGAATAAAGACAAGATTGTGGCTGTCATTGGGGTGTGCCTAGTTCACACACTCTGCTGCTGTCTCCTTAGCTTGCAATGTGTCTCATCATGGGATGGGCAGAGATTTAGCTAAAATAGAAACCAGAACTTTGGCCTTCTACCTGCATTCTGAAATATATTTTTAACCAAAACATCTCATGGCCCAAAAGAGAATTTTCCAATCACATTGGAACAGAATTGTAAAGATGGCTGCGATTCCCAATCTACTTGCAGCTTTATCAGAAATCTCTTCCTATTAAGGAGAATGTGGCTGAAAAATGACACAACAGAAATGCTCAGCAAGTTTTTGGTTTTTTGCAAGTCACCCCTTGCAAATGAGCATTTAAAAACAAAGATTTATTTGCTTGTGTTATTTCTTATATAAACATGTCTTTTCATTTAGCATTTTTATTAGCACTAAACCACAGGGTGGGAGAGAGAGAGGATGGAGAGAGCACAGAGAGAACATCCATCTTTCATGTGTCATTCTGATCAATCATTACATTTATCACGTGATCCCAGGCATGGGAGTTATTGCATTATGGCGCTATCAGGCTCAGATCTTTGAGACCCATTTACTCTTCCAGAAGTATGTGCTCTGATTAATAATCATTAATAATGGTTAGCCACATAGTTAAGTGAACAATTGGCACTTTTTATTGGTTGTCTTTAAGACTAATTTAACAAAACTGGCTGACCAGAGAGCAGGGGTTTGTTGCTGAACTGGCTAGCAAATGCTTGCCTGTTTGTAAATCAAGAAAGTTCTCCTTCAAAAGTTCAAGCTCTTGGTGCTCTCTAGAAACTGGCTCCCTTGGATGTGATGCTTAAACTTTTTGGAGGCTATGGCTGCTGAGTCTTTCCTTCTCTTTTCTCTAAGGATGTTTCACCCATTTGGTAACTGCTGAAAGTTAATGCTGACATATGTACCCTTGTAGGCAGGCATTACGTGCCTCAGCTGGGTTTCTTCCACCTCCCACCTCCCACCCCAGACTCATTCTCACTTTGTTCTGCGTCCCTCCTCAGGGAGCCGCATGAGTAGGCCCCCTGATCTAGGGCTTTCACTTGGGTTTGGCCAATAGTTTAGCACCAATAGGAAAGGGAACAGGAGAAAAGAAGTTAACTTAGTCTTCTGGTCTGTTCATATGAAGTTGTCAAGGGTTGGCCGTAGCGATCCACCCAAAACTGCAATGCTTGCCAGCTTATCCTTTGTAAAATTACCCTCTCTGGGTTCTGAAAACTGTTCCTTCTCCCAGCCATTCAGGACTAAGACTGTCTGTGGCACTCCACTGCCAGTGCAGTCACTGGACCACCCTGCTGGTTTCCCCAAACCCTGCGAACACCCTGTCAATACTCCCTTCATTGAAATCATCCCCATTGCCCAGCTTTAGTGAATCATCTGAATTCTGCTTGGGACCTGACCAAGATAGTATTCCTAGTCCTATTTGTAGACAGATGAGGATCTGAACATTCAAATTGCATAAGTAACTTGCCTGAGGCCATATAAAGAGTAATTGGCAAAATTGTGTTCCATCTTATACGAACACAAAGCAAATATTCTCAGACATCTCAGTGACTGACTCCACAGCTGTGGCCCAAGTTTTCTCAAAGGGGACTGGATGACAGCTCAGGTGGGCCTATGAAACCAGTGAGGGGGGAGAGTGCTGGCCAGCTCTTGTGATGCTGCCCATGGGTCAATCACCCACTCTGCTACAAAGGAATGTTAAATAGGGGAAAGGAGGCATCAGCACATCTTAGAATGACAGGGTCATGAAGATACTAAAATCATCTAGATGCCAAAGTGGAGCTCCTCAGAGACAGGAAACTACCATGGTCTGACATTTGCCTTTGTACTGTAAGCATCTGGCAACTCACCAAGGGATTATTACTTTCCCCAGCACTTTCTCAAAACCTTCGCAGTCCAGTAGGATTTAAAGATAAACAAGATTGCTGTATAGGAAAACTTATGCTCAGGGAGCTACTCATCCCATTAAAAATAATAATACAGCTAACATTTATTAAGTGGTTTTAATGTGCTCAGCACTGTGATCATGACTCTGTGTGCATGAAAGTATTTAGTTCTACCAAAACCCATGTGGTAGCTCCTGGTAATATTTCCATTTTACAAATGAAGAGACTGGGTTGTAGGGACTCAGAAACTTACCTAAAGTCTTACAGCTAGTCAGTGGTAGAACTGGGACTTAAATCCAGATCTGTTTGATAGCAATATCCTTTGAACCATTATACAGCATAGGTATATAGGTAGCTGTGTAGGTATTCTTTTACTCGCTATTTCTCCTCTAATATAGGTAAAACGGTTGCAATTATCTGATGAATATGGTCCACCTTCTATCTCCTCCTTAACACAGATTTTCTCTTATTTCTTCTCA
The DNA here is from genome assembly GCF_987537825.1 of Furipterus horrens. NCBI lineage: Eukaryota > Metazoa > Chordata > Mammalia > Chiroptera > Furipteridae > Furipterus > Furipterus horrens. The sequence goes on along the minus strand of NW_028327174.1, from coordinate 169,525,275 downwards.
ATCACCCAAAGGATGTCCTTTCAAAAATGGAGAGCTCCCTTCTCCTTGCATAAGTGAGATGCTGTCTTTGATCTTCCATGGCTTTGAAATTATTGAATCTAGATATTATCCAACTCTCTCATCCATTCTTTAAATGGAGAGAGCAGGTTTGTACTAAATGTTAAAAGTAACAGACCAATATGTAAGATGCACTGAGAGCTTTTTCATTCAATACTTTCCCAGAACATAGAAGTATTTCCAATTATCTTGCTTTTTTTTTAAACCTAGAATCAACAAAGTACTAAGAGATGTCAACTTCCATGGAAGGCTACTTACTGAACACTGGCTGTTCTTGCTTATTGGAAATCATTTAGCATGGGATCATTGTGTTGCTGTTACTATGGAAATTTTTGGCCTCTTCTCATGTTTTCTTTTTCCATGTCTGAGGCACACTTTACACATTTGGTGTGTATGATGACAGTCTTAAGTGGATTTTGTTAATTGTCCTTTATCAGCAGTGTATTGTCCATGTGATTATTAAAGTTTGTCAAGTTATGGTAGTTCACACAATTGATAATTCCGTTATTTATGTTTCAGATTTCAGCTCAAGGTTCACTTACTACCAACTGATTTTCTAACTGCAAGTCTATACTAGACTGCTGAGGTCCCTGCATTATGTCTTTTAATGTATTTTTCACCATCAATGTTTTTTTTTTTTAATAGACATTTTTAGAGCAGTTTCAGGTTCACAGAAAAGTCAGTTATAGAGTTTCTATATACCCGCTGCCTCTCCTCAAAACCTTCCCTCCCTGTTGCATCCTGAACCACAGTTGTATATTTGTTATAATTTATAAACTCTCACCGAGACATAATTATCACCTCAAGTCAATAGTTTACATTAAGGTTCAGTCTTGGTGTTGTATATTCTATTGATTTTATCAAATATATAATGACATGTGTCCACCATCATAGTATCACACAAAATAGTTTCACTACCTTAAGAATCCTATGTGTTCTGCTTATTCATCCCTTCCCTCCTCACCAAACCCTGGCAATGACCGATTATTTTACTATCTCCAGGATTTTGCCTTTTCTAGAATGTCATATAGTTGAAATAATATACTATGTAGCCTTTTCAGATTGACTTCTTTCAATTATTAATATGTACCCAAGTCTCCTTCACAAAAAGATTTTTTCACAGCTTGGCAGTCCATTTTGTTTTATCATTGACCTAATGAAGAACATCTTGCTTGCTTCCAGTTTTGGCAACTTTGAATAAAGCTGCTATTAACATCTGTGTGCATGTTTTGTGTGAACACAAGTTTTCAATTCATTTGGGTAAATACACAGGAGCATGATTACTCAATCATATGGTATGAGTGTGTTTACTTTTGTCAGAAACTGGCAAACTATTTTCCAAAGTGACTACTATTTTGCATCCCCACCAGCAAGGAGTGAGAGTTCCTGTTGCTCTACATCCTTGTCAGCATTTGGTGTTGTCAGTGTTCCAGATTTTGACCATTCTAACTGTTATGTGGTGGGATTTTATAGTTTAAATTTGCAAATCCCTAGTGGCATATGATGCAGAGCATCTTTTCATCTGCGTATTTGCCATCTGTATACCTTCTTTGGTGAGGTGTCTGTTTGGGACTTTTGCTCATTTTTAAAATCAGGTTGTTTGTTTTCCTGTGTAGTTGTTTGATGACTGTGTTCCTGCAGGAATATCACATCTTTGAAAGCAGGACCTGTGACTTTTTTTCTCATAGTTGTATTCTCAGCACCTAGCTCAGGACCTGTATAGCTACAATAAATGTTTGTTTAAGTAAAGAATAAGGGTGTGCATGAACTGAGACACAGCTCTATTGATAAATGAAGAGTCAACTTGGCATCGCTGATATGCATTTTTTCCAGTTTACTCACTTTGTGGCCTTGAGTAATTTAACCTGAGTTACAGTTTTCTAAACTCTTAAGTGAAGGTAATTATAAAACCAAAATTTTTGTTATGAGAATTGTATGAGATAGTAAGTGTGAAAAGTCTTTATGAACTGAAGTCTAATTATTTAAAAGATATTACTTAATATAAAGTCCAGCAAATTGGGCCTTAAATAAACATTTCAAGAAAACTTTAGGTATAGGATAATTGACAATTATATAAATATTTGCAGTATGGTTACAGAAGAGCTTAATGATTGGTGCTAGTAAATGGGTGTGGTCTATATGCCAAGTATCTTGCTGCACATGATTTCTAATCATTACAATCACACTGGCCTATAAAAATAGTTTTCTTTCTTTTGAGAATGAAAATATGACACTCTAATAATTTAATCAACTCATGCAAGATCACAGGGACTGAGCAGAAATTTGAATCCAGGTAGGTTTGGCAGTTCGACAGCAAATACTAAGTACTTTCTACTTTCCCTCAATGGCCCAGATGAAAACCTTTAGTCTGTATAATTTTTAGAATTTTCTAGAAGATAGGTCCATGGAAGAGAAATATTGAGACACTAGAGAATTCCATTGATTGCTTTGGGTGGTCTTGTATGTTAACCATGTATCTTCTTCATGTGAGCTGTGTATATTGGGTCAATAAGAGCCTGAGGCTCTAAGTCCTCATGTAAAAACGGGCAACAAGGACTGACGCAGGGACAGTTATGCTTTTCTTGACAGAATTTTATGCTTCAGCTTGAGGCCCAGATATGAAGGCATGAATATATTTATTTTACCCACTGACCCAACATAAATCTAAAGCTCAGAACTGACTTAATGGAATTTTCTTTATTACCTACAGCAGGACTGCTCATTTATACATTTCCAGTGACTAAAAGACTGGGCTATTGAGAGTTGCTTGCACAGTGACCCTTCTCCCTCCCACATCTTGTTACATCCATAAAACTTTGGCAGAGAAAGATTAGGAAGACACCTGGAGTACAGATCACCTTAGACAAGAGGGTTTGGAGCTATATCTATTCCTGTATACTCAGCCACAACACAACAGATGTAGATCTAAAGGAGTCTGTTCGAATAAGTACCGGGCAAATTTTAGGAGCTCAGCAATTGCTAGGATTTCAATTTTAGTCTCTAGTATGCAAATGTGTTTATGCTTATTCTGCTGCCTAGGTACAGTACATTCTCCCAAAGAATCCTGGTTCTCACCTTGTTGTTGTTTTTTTCCCCCTAAAATCTCTCAGAGGCAGAAATATTTCTCCTCTCTCTATTGTTGGAGATTTCTCTTTATAAAATGTATCACTTCAGTCAGGAAAAGACTAGAAAACGGTAAGTGCTCTGTCATTACTGAAAAGCTACAAACAAAAATGATCTTTCTTCCCAACTCTACCCAGCACCTGTCCCTGGCCTGGTCATCATCCCTGTCTGAAAGGATTTGATGAGGCCTCTTAGGACCTCAAATGTAGAGGGTGTCCCAATCACCAAGCCTGACATCTGTCTGGCACTGGTGCATTTTATTATCCTTATCTGCTTATTGGATTACCATTAGCTACTTATCTTGAAAAAGCACAGCCATAAATATAATTTACTGGATTTTGAAACTATAAGCCATGGCTTGTTTGAATCCTTCTTTGTTTCCAGGAAGGATTTAGGAGTACCTACGTCTTATTAAAGAATCCTTCCTCTGCCCCACTCCAAGCAGGGAACATATTTCCCAGTCCTTTCCCCTTTACTTCCCTGACAAAGTGGCCCAAATAGAAGCCGATGCTTGGTTTATATGCTTTAATTTTTTTTCTGAAATAGAAGGATATGGTGTTTGAGCAAAATATGGTAGTTCCTTCACAGTAATTTGTGTGTTAGTGATGAGCATGAGCCAAAAAAAAATTCAAAAATATTCCTGACACCTATGTCTCATATATGTGCCAGTGAAGTTTTAGGAATTCATGAAGTAAAAATTCCTTTCATATTTTACCCTTAATGAGTGCATGTCATTCTTCATCTGTGCAGTGTATATCTTATAAGCCTTCAAAAACAAAGCATCTACAAACTGGAAATGCTACTTTCATTTGCTTTAAAACTACTAACACCTTACCCGTTGCCTGTGAATGCTTTCCCTCTAGTTAATTGACATTTCTGTCTGAAACCCTTTCTTGGAATCTGATATGGAAAACTCAAGGACAGGACATGAACACCTGGGTTGAAAATTTTTACTTGAGGTTGAAGGCAAATCCAGAAATAGAATTCAGTATTTTGGGCATGGAAGGACTTCAAGAGTCTGCAACTCTGCTAATAGACTCAACAACCACTGTTTATAGAACTCTCATCAAACTGTTCATAAATAAACAGGGAGGACCTGCCCTTCTCCTGTGCACTAAACAGATATCCTTCTTACTTCAGCTTTCAGAACCCCCAAAGGGACCCCAAGGAACTAATCCAAGCTGCCTTCTGGCCTCTAAAGCTCCCTGGGTTATCACAGTATTACCTTTGAAGTTGGGAGCAGGTTTAGCTTATTCATTCACAAAGGCAGATACAAGGAAAGAACATTTGCAAGTAATTGTATTATTTTTACCAAATGCACTTAAGAAAACAAAATACTTCATTCAAAAGACCTCAGAATTCATCATCCAAATGTGTCTAACTTCTGGAGTTTGTCTTTTTCTCAGTATTATTCAATAAGACAAATCAAGCCACCATCCCACCCTGCATGGGGAGGGTCGTCCTCCTAATATTGCAGATTTGTGGGAAGCTCTTGGTCTCTTATTAAGTCTGCACTGCACCCAGTTTGGTAACACACCTTTAGGTTTTCTTTTGTTGTTTTCCTTTACCCCTCATTGGAAATCATTTCAAAACCTTTCTCCCCTGGAGTGCTAAGATGTTTGTGTACAGTGAAATTTACAGACAGTTTGAAATAATAGAGGGTTCCTGTGAAGCTGAGCACCGGCAACGGCTTCACCTTGGGTATTAGGTATCACTCTGAAAAGATTCCATCAGACATCCTTCACCACAGTTTATTACGAACCAGGACTCCATGGGTCCAAAACATAAATTCCTTATATGTCAGTTCAGCTCCTCACTTCCCACCTCATGTTAATTTATAGGACTGTCTCGGCATAGCCAACACTTACTGAGATCTTCTAAAAAACGAAGGATGCTCTACTCCATCTAGCTATCCACATTTTATTGGCATAAACTAAGGGACATGTTAACAATTGATAAGACATGGCCTTTATCAATCAGGGTACAAGCTATAAACCGCCACATGACCAGAGCATGTGTACCATTGAAATTTAACTATGGGACAAAAAGCACAAACAGAAACAATGAAATTATGGTTTTCCTAGGCCATAGTTGCCCTCCAAACTTTGCAAACACAAGAGTACTCTCCCACTGGCCAAAGCCAGTCACTTGTTTTCTTTTCTCCTTCAAATTACACAGATATTGTTGATATTATTTATTGGTACATGGAATACCTAGAAATAAGAAGTGAATGTTTATTAAGTGCCTGTTATGAGCTGGGTGCCAGCCATATGTTATTTAAACCTCATACACTGATACTTGGAGGCAGGTAATACAATCCACATTTAATGAGGGAAGAATGAGAGGCTCAGAGGTTCAAAGTTGCTCAGTAACTTGCCCAAGGTTACACTCCTAGTAAATGGTACAGATGAAATTTGATCCAATGTCTGGTTGATTTTTTGGTCTATGTCGTTGCCTGCACATACAGAGTGGGAATTCCTCAGAATAGCTTCTTCAAGTCCCTCTCCCTTGCCTTTTGGATAGCCAGGGATCATAATAATACAGGTAGTTGAAGAACCTAGGAAACAGATGGGTCCCAGTAGCTTCAGCTTTTGCCTCCTGTCTTTTAAACATACATTAGACTCCTTAGAGAAAAAATTTACTCTCTTGTCTACAAAAGCTCTTAAGCTTTCTAAAGCTCTACACTATGTGAAGCATACTACATCCTCTTTCCCAAGCCTTGCTATAGATCATTGACTTTACACAAAGGCTTGGGCTTCATCCACAACTACTCATTACACTTTCTTTCAGACACCTTTTGGCACAATTCATTAATATAACCCCATTATTGTTGTTAATGTTCTGGGTAAGCTGTTATAAAAAATAAAATAACCTAGAATGTAGAAATTTTCTCATTTCCCTATTCAAGTAGTTTAAGATTTCTTTTAATTTAATTTTATTGTTTTCCTATTACAGTTGTCCCATTTTACCCCCACTGCTTCCCCCCACCCAGCCCACCCCTTCTCTCTCAGTCATTCCCCACCCCCTTGTCCTTGTCCATGAGTTATTTATACTAGTTTCTTTACTAGACCCTTCCCCTATTTACCCCCATTCTTTCCCTCCCCCACTCCCCCCAAAAACTGTTATTCTGTTCCTTGTTCAATTTTGTTCATTTGTTTGTGTTGTTCATTAGTTTCCTGTATCAGGTGATATCATATGGTATTTTTCTTTCAGTTTAAGATTTCTTTTCTCATGTTCTCCCACTTCTTACACTGACTCTTCCAAGGTCAGTATCTTGTCCACTTATGTGGGATATTGATGAGATAAATGGTGCCCATGTTGGGAAGGTGGGGACCAGAGATGGTTCTGAGTGGCACAGGATCTTCTTGTTCCTTTGCTCCTCTAATTACAACTGTATCTGCTGATGGATACAGACATGTTGGTTCATGCCAACACAGAAACAAGAAAAAAAAAATCTTTTTTTGGCATATTAGACTTACCACATTTCTCAAAAACTTCCCTGGGGCCGAAGTAGAAAGAATTCATAGACAGATCAGATCAGAATTAGCCATTTATTAAAGAGTTCCAATTATGTCAATTGACACTAATAAAAGATAGCTTTTCCCTGTCAATGAGCTTCAAAAGTCTCAACAGAAATTCCCAGGGTATTGCTGGGACAAAATCATGGTGGACAAGTCACCGTCACCTCTTTGGGGATTAGTGTATTCACCTCCTAGCTGATCTCCACCATTCCCACAAGGTGATGGGGTCCCCAAGGCCACTCTTAGGCTCTGTGATTTGGTAGGAGAACTCCAGGACTCAGAAAATCTGTTATATTCATGGTGCAGTTTATTATAGCAAAAGCAGCACAGGGAAAAGGCATGGGGGCCAAATCCAGGAGGAACTAGGCGCAAGCTTCCAGATGTGGAGTTGCTTGGGACATGCTTAATCCTCTTAGCAACGATGTATGACAACACCTGAGAAGTATTTCAACCAGGAAAGCCTTGGTGTCCAGGGTTTTTATCAGGGGTCAGTCATGTAGGCATGTAGCATCTGTGGGGCTGACTCCTAGCTACTCAGACTTCAGGCCTTTTACCTGGTAAAACTGGTACAGCCTGGCCCAAGTCCTCAGGGATAACACTGTCATCAAGAGGAGTGTTCCAAGGGCTCAGTGGCTAACTCCCAAAAGCCCAATAAGGGCCTCTACTGAAGCAAAGTTTTTTGTTGTTATTATTACTGTTGAATGTGCAGGGTTTGAGTAACCCAGACCTGAAGAGTTAACCCTTTTCTGCCCACACCCTCACTTCCCTTGAGGCTATTTGCACAGCCAAAGTGATTTATTTAAAACTAAAGTCAGATAACAGCATTCTTCAGCCCATAAGCCTGCGAGCTAAGTGTCGCTGGTTCGATCTTCCAGTCAGGGCACATCAGAGAAGGAAAACTCTGACTCCAAAAAACCTCCGCTGCCTTGTGGCATACCTCTTCAGGGGAAAGGCTAAGGGAGTAAACCCTGACAGAAAATCCGGAGCCGGAGTCCCTAAGGCGGTTTGACGTTGTAGTCAACACCTGCAACTCCTGCGGCGCACCTGAAGCCAAGCTGTATTGACTCCGTCTTTCCCTTGGACCCTTCAGCTGCGAAGAGAGGGGGGGTCTGCTGCATGGGCAACAGCAGACCCTCCATATCACCCTGCCCAGGCTCTGTAGCTTCAGCTTCACTGGAGAGGACACTCCAGCGTCATCGCAAGACGTCGATTCAACACGGGAGGAAACAGATACCGTGTCACTCCCGAGTCGGACTGCACAGCCATTCTCGGCGGTGCAGATAGACTCTTAAGAAGCTACACCATCGTCTCTCGAGATGGATGGCTGCCAACGACGAATCCTTTACTCCTTTCTATTGCTAATGCAGCCCACTGACTCCATAGGACCTGGTTTGGTATCCTGCCTTTGTTCTCCTATTTTCCCCTCCCTTGCTCACTCTACTCCAGCCACACTAGCTTCTCACCTGTTTCTTAAAACCACAGGTACAATCCTACCTCAGGGCCTTTGTTCCCTTTCCCAAGAATGCTTTTTCCTAAGATAAACACACGGCTTCCTCCTTAGCCATAACATATAACATTTAACTCCACTTCCAAAACATCATCTATCTTATCCCTGCCTATGTTTTTCCTCTTAACTTATCATTAGCTATCATACTTTATAACTTCTTTATTTTTCATCACTGGTCTCCTTTTTTAAAATATAAACTCCTTATGTGTTTCTCTGTTCACTTCCCTCTCCTTGGTGCCTAGAACAAGTGCATGGCCTGCCTACTCAGTAATAGTTGTTGAATAAATAGTGAGGCAAAGGTGGTTGCATCCATCCTCATCCTCAGAAGCAGGAAACAATTATCATCATTATCAACAATGAAGTCTTACTCTTATCTGACCATTTTATAGACTACCAAGAGTTCTTACATCTGTTAAGCACCTGGGCCTCACCACACTGTGAGATAGTTATTATAAGTGGTGAGTCCTTCTGTACTTATGTAGGTTGCTGGGAAAAGGCAAGAAGAAGAAAAAGCAGGGAGATACAGATGAAAGATCCTTGTATTCAATGTCAAAACACGTTGGGTCTTCCACAGAGTTCCATGCTAAGAGGCTTGCATGAGTTACTTTACCATTTATGGATCCAGTTTCTCTTTGTTTATAAAATAAAGAGGTTTAATCTTTACTTGATAATTTTAAATTATGCACCTTCCAGAAGCTAGTTGTAAAATTTCAGTTTTATGAGCTCCAGTGTATTTTCTTTCAACTCATACTGTCCTCCTCTCTTCTGAGAAATGGCAGCTTGGGTCCATAGTCTTTTTTTTTTAAGCTCTTACGATTGTAGGTGGGGCTCTAGACCTGTCTAGAGATTCATCCTAAGCTTTCTGTGGCAATCTCTACCATTGCAATTATGGAGGGCCAGTAAGTTCTTTCTAAGTCTACCCCTTTATGCTAACCAGAAGTCTTTTGTGCTCTCAAATATGCAACAATGTTTTAATATCCTGGAGAAGGGCCTATGCTATCTACTAAGTGTAAAAAGCAGCACCTTGACGTAAATTTAAAGTATTGCCTCAATTACATAAAAACATGTATAGCAAAGAGACTGGAAGGAAGTATGCAAAATGTCAATTGTGGTTTCCTCTATGTAGTTAACTTATGTTCTTTTCCCATGTAGCTATTTGTTCATTTCTGTATTATTAAAATATTCTAAAGTAAATATGTGTTGCTAATTACTTAGACTGCTAACTAAATTGCTAATTAAAAATTTTAATACAAAACCAAAAATATAATAAAAAGTATAAAATAGAGATTATGTAAATTATATGTATAATTTATAACATTTATTTTTATTTTCTAAGAAAATATTTTGAGATTCTGAATAGAGCTGAGAAGAAAATTGTAAAGCTTGCAAAGCCTGCATTTCCTCTACTTGTGCTTCATTTCAACACTTGAGCAATCTCAATCGGTGACCAAGCTATCCTTTTGGGAATGTAAGCTACAGGATCAGAGAGTAGACATTAGGATCACAAGTCTTAATGCAACTTAAGTTGCTCCCAGAGCTATATTTTGCTCCAGTATAAATAAATTGTCACTCATCACAATTCACTGGGAAGTAACTCAGAACCAGGAGACTCTGCTCTCTATCTGTTATAGGACAGACAGACTCAATTAGCAACAAGTTCTTGTTCAAAATAGACCCATCTGATGGTGTTGACAGTGGTTCAAACCAATGTAGGACCATTCCAGAGCAAAGTGCATACACTCGCATGAGCGCTAGAGAGAAAGTGAGAGAGCAAGAGAGAGAGGGAGACACACACACACACACACACACACACACAGATTATTTACATTTTTAATCTAAGTCAAGATCCAGTGCTTTCTCTCTGCTTATATGTGACTCTTGTTCATTTTTGGGAAGCCACAATGTGCAGTAACAAGAACAACAAAACCCTTAGTGAGTGAGCCACTTCTATGTTTCATTTATACTCCATTATTTTACTAAGTGATGAGGTACCTGAATTTAATTCTCTCTCTCTCTTTTGTATTTTTTATACAAAAATTGATTAAAAAGCAAAATATGCTTTCTCAGGCAGCAAGTTTTATGGGAGGATGCTGCACAGGTGTGACCAACTATATCTGTGTGTGTTTTGGGCAAACATTTCAACTTCCATTATTGATGGTAATTTACTCAGTCTGTACATTTGCCAGCCAGCCTCTGTCTAAACATCCAAGGGACTGGAGCTCAGCTGAACTTCCGATAATAATCACCTAGTTGTGTTCTGTATTGTGTGTCACTGCATATGCTTCATCTTCCCCATAAAATTAAAGGCTCTTAAGCATTACAGGCTGAATCTACTTTTAAAAGATCTCCGTATCCCATCACATAGCGTCTTTGTAACAAGAGGTCACAGTTTGTCACTGAGACCCACCTACAACTGAGGACTAAGTGGCCTATGATTGATAGAGAAGTAGGGATAGAAGAAGGCAGAGAACTAAAGTGCCTTGAGCACCAGCTTTTGGTAGTCACTAGTCTAAGTATACTACAAGAGCAAAGTTTCCCCTATAAGACCTTTTAGGTACATATTATTAGCTTCACTTTACAGAGGAGGAAAAGGACCTTGAGAGAGTGACACCGTTTATAAGTGGAAGCATTAGGATTCAAAAGCATTTCAGTTTAATACTCCAATTCTAAGTCTTGTAATTGTTCCATGACTTCAAATGCCTTTGACTTTGAATTTTCCTCCAGAATATATGACAGTAATGGAAACTTCATTCTTTTAAAAAAAAATAACAATAGATATAAATATTTATTTCCATTTACAAAAGTCCACTGACAATAAAGTCCAGGACAAATTATTGCTCTAACATGAATCCAAGATATAGTTTGGCTAAAATTTCATTATATATATGGTTGCTTTTCTATTACAGTTGTCCCACTTTTTCCTCCATTGCTTCCCCCCACCCTGTCCACCCCCTCTCCCACAGTCAACCCCCACCCCATTGTCCATGTCCATGGGTAATTTATACTAGTTCCTTGACTAGACCCTTCCCCTTCTTACCCCCTTTCTCTTTCTCCCCCCTTGTCACTGTTAGTCTGCTCCTCGTTTATATGCCTCTGTTTCAGTTTAGCTCATTTGTTTGTGTTGTTCATTAGTTTCTTATATTAGGTGATATCATATGGTATTTGTCTTTTGTTGCCTGGCTTATTTCACTAAGTATAATTCTTGTTAGTTCCATTGATGTTGTCACAAATGGTAGGAGTTCCTTCTTTCTTTCTGCTGCATAGTTGCATAAAGGTACCACAGTTTTTTGATACACTCATCTACAGATGGGCACTTAGGCTATTTCCAGCACTTGTCTATTGTAAATAGTGCTGCTATGAACATAGCGGTGCATAGGTTCTTTTAATTGGTATTTCAGGATTCTTTAGGGAAAATCTTAGTAGTGAAATCACTGGATCAAAAGGCAGTCCCATTTTTAGTTTTTTGAGGAAATTCCATATTGTCTTCCACAATGGCTACACCAGTCTGCATTCCCACCAAGAGTGCACTAGGGTTCTTTTTCTCCACATCCTCGCCAGCACTTGTTGTTTATTGATTTGTTTGGAACCAAAAAAGACCCTGAATAGCCACAACAATCTTGAGGAAGAAGAACACAGTAGGAGGAATTATAATACCTGATATAAAACTATACTACAAAGGCACTATAATCAAAACAGTCTGGTACTGGCATAAGAACAGACATATAGATCAATGGAACAGAATAGAGAGTCCAGAAATAAACCCAGGTCTCTATGGTCAACTAATATTTGACAAAGGAGAAAGGAACATAAAATGGAGTGAAAGAGCCTCTTCAACAAATGGTGCTGGGAGAACTGGACAGGGACGTGCAAAAAAATGAAACTAGACCACCAGCTCACACCATTTACCACAATAAACTCAATATGGATAAAAGACTTAAATATAAGCCCTGACACCATAAAAGTCTTAGAGGAAAACAGGCAGGAAAATTTCAGATATCCCACATAGCAATATTTTCACTGACATAGCTCCTAAGGCAAGGGAAATAAAGGAAAGAATGAATCAATGGAACTACATCATGAGTTTCTGCTCAGCAAAAGAAAACATCAGCAAGATGAAAGAGGTACCAACCATATAGGAAAACATATTTGCCAATGATACTTCAAACAAGGGATTGATCTCCAAAATATATAAAGAAGTTATATGTCTCAACTTCAAGAAGACAGATAACCCAATTAAAAAATGGGCAAAGGACCTGAACAAACACTTCTCCAAAGAGGACATACAGGGGGCCCGTAGGCATATGAAAGAATTCTCAGCATCACTAGCCATCAGAGAGATGCAAATAAAAACCACAATGAGATAACATCTCACATCAGAAACTTCATTCTGTATGGCAAGAAATGTACCCCCTCCTTCTTCCTTTTCTGTAGGGTCCACTTCCCCATTTGTGAGGGGAATCATGAATCTGGAAAGAAATTGTGTTTATTTTGAAACTTGGCTTTGAATATTAGATCCCCTAATTGAAATCCTAAAGGGCATTTAAGAGCCCCCCAGGGGCTCTGATGCTCTAGTATTTGCAAGTTGATCCCTGCCCAAATTATGATCACTTTTTAGAAACAGTTCAAGGAAATGGTCCCTCCTTATCCCTGCTTTCTTACATTTTTTCACTGTAGATTATGCAGCTGTCAAAAGCATGTCGATAAAATCTTAATTACTAATTATTTAAAGCTCAGACTGGACATTTGAAAAGTGGACACACTGGGTGGCTGTCTCAGAATGCATTTGCTGGTGCACACGCCAGCCTGTAAACAAAGCACATGCATTCAGTTCAGTTACTTCCCTGACTCCAGAAGTGAAACATGCTGAGGCAGTTTGAAAGGAAGGTCTTGCTGCACTTTATCGATCATCCTAGTGAGCTGGCCTCTCTCCCTCCTGCTCACAACATCACAGGCAACTGGCGATTCTGGAGTTGTATCTTATATATTTAGGGAAAGGAGGAAAAATGGGAAGGGCTGTTGAAAATATAGGAATGACGCACTCTCTGAGCTCCATGCAGGCATGGACATACTGCTCATGTGGGGCAGGGGGCTGGGAGAGGTGAGGTTGGAAATTTTGAGGAGAGGGGTCAAGAATAAACAAAATGAACCCATCATAGCCAGGAGCCCTCACTCCTCCAATGGGAACATGAGGCTCCCTCCTAACCTTTTTTTCACCCCCAGCTTACTCCAAAATTGTCTGCTTGCTAAGAGCTTGGTAACAGCATTTGCTCACTTGAATGTTTATATACACCAAACCTGTGCATAAGGAACTCACCCTGAGATTTCACGGAGCCCTTGCCACTAGCCAAAATGAGCATCTGGAAACAGGGCAAGCATGTGTGTGTCTGCCCACATGCAATGGAGACTTGAAAAAAAGCCATTCTGGATAGCATATGATGGGCAAATGCCGTGAATGGAAAGAGAGCCCAAGTGTGCTTTGTGCTTTTCCAAAGCAGGAACTGACAATGGAACTCCGTGTCTGTGATTTCTGTCAAGTTCTTTCCTCTGAAGACTTTATTTTCTTTGTGTTTTCCTTTTGAGAGAGCTGAACTTGAGACATGGTGGGTTGTTAATCAAAAACATAATAAAACATCAATATTTACTTAAAATTAGACTCTCATCCCTTAAACATTGAGTGACCACATGAAATGAAACACCCTCATGCAGACAAGGCACAGGGGGATTGTGTAACCCAGGCTGCCTGCTTCTCTTCTTCCTAATGAAACAGCCTTGCCTCTGGTTTTATGGGCACAGCTGATTCGGGGAAAAGCACAGGTCAGCTTCCCTCCTGTGGAACAACAGGCTGGTGGAATTCCTCCATTCTGAGTAGCTTCTCTTTCCTTTATCCCCTCTTCTGAGTTCTTCCTTCATCCCTCAGTGGATTATTATTTGCATTAACAATGCAAATAAATGTAAAATGACGTCCTGAACTCTATCCTTTACATTCGTGACTTCTTTGCCCATGAGTTTCTATGTGCCACATTCTGGTTTTTCCTACGCTGTCTTAGATGTTTGTCTATTTTCATGAGCAGACATTCTCAAACACATCATTGCTGTGTTCCTCAGGTCAGTTAGGGGTTGTGTTAGAACTCAGAAGAGGTTATGTTTGGGAGTTGGGTCCCAAGACTAGCTCACCAGGGTTTGAGGTTTATTGAGGTCATAAGAGAACCTGACCACTGAGGCTGAGAGGATTGCTATATGGATTAACATCCTGATTCCAACTTGCTAAGGAAGAAGCATGGTTGAAATTTTGCAGAGAAATGGGAAATATCCCCACCAGGGAGGTGAAGGAAAGCTGTGTTTTTGAATGGACAAGGGATGGAAAGGCAGAGGTTCTGGACTGAGGAACCAAGGTGAGCCTGAGTTCTTTCCCTCTGTCTGACCTCGATCTTAGCTGATGCTAAGGAGAGGAATAAACATGAGATGAATCAATTCATCTGCTGTTCCAGACAGATATAATTTAAGTGACTTTTCCTTCCACCAAATTTATTTTCTCTCTATGGCTCTCTCATACTCTCACAGGTCAATGCCTTAAAAAAATAAAAAAAATAAAAAAAGAAAGACATAAGTCTCTACTGGACAGTTTTGGGCAAAGAAGCTGTCAAGGGAAGATTATAAAGAAGAGTTTCTTCCAGATCACATCAGTTATCATCAGAATGGCTTCTGATTGTCTATGTGACGGCCTACTAGACAGGCCCTCAACAACCTGGGCTGGATCAGCCACTCTGGGAAGCTAATGAGTGAGGTAGAGGTGTCATTGGTCAGGAGGGAAGCCAGGGAGAGATGGGGCATGCATGCCCCATTTCCCCAGCTGCTTATTCCTGGAATTGCCTCCCAAGCCTTGGCACCAACCTACCAGGCCTTGGAGCTGGGCATTGCTCAAGTCTTCGGAATACTTTGGCATTTCATCAGCATGTATGTCTGGGATGTGCAGCTGGATTCAGAACTTTTCTGTGGACTCTTGCACTGGGCAGAGTGTTAGGACTGTCAGCATTGACTCAGCAGCGTGATGGGGTTACAGCACATGTTTCCTCTGAAGGAACTTCTCACTCCATCAACACATGCAGCCCAAGGAAGGATAAGGAGCTCTGCTCCACTCAGGCAAAGGGTGAGGTCATGATGAAGCTTGATGAACAAGCACAGCACAGTAAGTCCAGATGTCTGCCAGCCATGAAATGATGTTTTCTGTCCAGAGGAAAGCAGTGAATGACAGAGTGTGACTAGGGATTTCCAGAGCTAACTGGCTGCTTCCCATCTTCCCAGTGGCCCACAGCTGCCTCATGGCACTTCCAAGTCACTGCAATTGCAAAAGCAAGGCAGGCAGATGAAGCCATTCCCTCCTTCTCTCACCATCTTACTTCTTTAGTGTGTCTGATTCTCGAACAACAGCAACAACCATTTGTTGAATATTTATTAGGTGCCAAGAATTTTATATACATTGGCTCACTTAACCACTACGACAACCCAATGCTGTATTATTTTTACTCAAATTTGAAGCAAAGGAAATTAAGCTCAGAGATATTAATTATCTCAGCTTAGGAAGTGACCAAATAAGATTCAGTGTCATGTCTCTCTGACTTCAAAGACCCTACGCTTCATGACTACCACATCATGCTACCACTCAAACTCTTTTAACTCTATTCCCAAGATTGTTAATGAGTTTCAACTGTAGACGTAGCACCTAATGCCTAAGTTATCTAGGATACACTGTGACTGTTGTAACAAAGACCCCCCCCCAAAAAAGAGTACCTTATGAAATTGAGAAGTTTATTTTTCTCAGTCCAAACATTTATGTGGCAGCTCCCCGGAGTCAGGTAGATACTACAGCACCCTTCTCATCCGCATGGCCCAACGTGGTTCTTCACGATATCTTCTTCCAAATGGCAAAATGAAGAAAAATGTGGCAAGACATGGCACACCCTCAAATTAGCAACATCCAATTGTCCAAAACTTACACAGCCACACATAGCAATAACGATAGCTTAAAAATTAGCTGCTATTTTGAAAATTTATGTGGAAGATTAAAATCTAGTACAAAAAAAAAAAAAGCACAGAAGAAGGAAACAAAGACATTCTAAAGGGAACTAATCAAGGGTAAGGATAACAGGAATCTGAGGTACAACCAAGTCATACTCCTGGGGTGGGAGGGAGAGAGAGAGAGAGACAGACAGACAAAAAATAGAGCAAGAAAGAGAAGAGAGGGATAAGAGAGACAGAAAGATATTCATAAAGGAACCAGTGATTTATGTCTCACTCACTTCTGTTCACAGACCACTGAACAGAATGATCTCATGACTCTAACTGAACTGCAATAGAGGCTGGGAAGTGCTCATCAATTTGGGAACAGCATCCACCACCTCTGTCATGGAGATTTCACATAAAAACAAGAATTTTCAATCAGATATGGAAAACTCAGACCAACTTTTACTAGGCAAAATCCACTGGAACCCCTCAGCTGCCCTCTTAACTCAGAGAAACTGGTTTCCAATGTGTCTCACTCACCATTTAACACCCCACCTTTGGGGCTGATCTTGTCAGAATACAACTTACAATGACTTCAGGAGCCTCTTCCTAAGTTTTTCCTGACAATCGAGGTCAATCCATCAAATAATCAGAGCTGGAATCATTTCTTCCTAAATGCCTTGCCTTACATTTTCCTCAGTGACTTTCTACACGTTCTCCTACATTGCCTTATGAGAATGACCTTAATGTGTCCCTGTGGGGTTGACATTTTATTACTCAAAGATCGTGGAAAACATTTAGTATGGGCTTTGTAGATAAATGTAAAAAATATTACCATTTTGCACATTTTAATCAAAGGTTCATGAATGGCATGAATCCTCCTTTAACTCTATACATGGAAGGCTAGTGGAATTAGTAATTTAAAGACCTAGGTTGATGCCCTGGCCTGGTGGCTCAGTTGGTTAGAGCATTCTTCCATACACCAAAAGGGTGCAGATTCGATCCCCGGTCAGGGCACACCTAGAATGCAGTTTTGACCCCTGGTTCTGCAGTGTAAAGGAGGTAACCCAATTGATGTCTCTCTCTCTCTCTCTCTCTCTCTCTCTCTCTCTTTTTTTCAGCATCATTATCAAAAAAAAGCCCAACAACATATCCTATGGTGAGGATTAGAAAAAAAAAGACCTAGGTTGAAGTGTTGGTCCTATGACTTGTTAGCTGTATGACCATGGATACATATATATATCTCAATCTCTTGAAGCCCTCATAAATATGTTGTATAAGTAATCAGTACCTCTGGTACTTCTGCTGTCATTTGCAGATGTGCAGCGCAGCAAAAAATTTGAGTTACCCAACATGAACGCACCCAGTTGAGTCTGAACAAGGGGACACTCTCTTCTTTTAGCTTTCTTGATATAAATGTGTCCATTTCACAGTTTGTTTGTTTTTTTTGCATTTTAAGTGCTATTTGTTAGAGCTCTCCCTGTTTAAAATATTCCCCGAACACATTGCTGAAGTGTCTAGAGTTTCTAAGTGCAAGATTGTGATATGCCTTATGGAGAAAGTATGTGTGTTAGATAAGCTTTATTCAGGCATGAGATATATTGCTGTTGGCTATGAATTCGATGTTAGTGAATCATATATATAGATATTCTCTCTATGTAAAAAAGGTGTCTTTAAATAGAAACATATGAAACAAGATCATGTATTGATTGGTGGATGAAAATGTTGTGACTACAGGCTTGCAGGAACCTAACTTTTTATTTCCCCTAAGAGCAGTGGTTCAGTATTAGCTAGTTCTTTTTTTGAGGCAACTTTATAGGACATAATTACTATGATTAATAAAAATCAACTGTACAATGATGAAGGAAAACCTTTCATCATAATTCAAAAATTTTAACAATACTGCTTGCAGTTTAAATCTCCTTGAGGTATAGTGATGCAACCAATGAAAAGTACTGTTTCTCGGTGGGCATCCTTGGTATGCCACTAACACTGTCAGCTAACTTTGGAAATACATGACCTATACTCCAATCACTTTTGATTCCATATGTGCTGAGGCATGGTCCTAAATAATTCAAGATTTAGGTTCTAAACTCAGAAATGAATGTACTTCATTCATTTTGACTTCATAATCAAAATAATCTAAAATTTGAATAATTAGTGAGTTTAGTTAATAAGACAATAAATTGTGGAAAATTTAGATTCTGTATTTTCTCCTGAAATAGTTATGTATATCAGCCTGTCTTTCTTCTCTCCTTTACTTCCTTTCTTTTCTTTCCTCTCTATTTTCATCCCCTTTCCCTCTGTTACTCCCCTTCTCTCTCCTTCTTTCTCTTTTCCTGCTCCCACATTTCTCCTTTCTGTTGTCATTATACTTTTCCTGCATATTTAGCACAAAGCAAAATGGGACTTGACAATTTCTCATTTAATTTTATGAATACAGAGAACTAGCACATCAAATCCACTTTAAAAACTCTCAAAATCCAAAGATCAAAAGGCAATCTGAAAGAAACTCTGTTTTGAGATAACTTTAAAAAAAAATGTTTAAATGTACTTTATTGATTATATTGTTACAATAGTTCCAATTCTTACTTTTTAGAATTCCAGTTTGTTTTCCCATAGCTTAGGGTAAAGGAATGAAAAATAATGGCAGTACATTTTAAAGACATCCCTAAGAGAAGCCCTGTATTTCTAGGTAATTTACATCCTAACAGTGACTTTTGAAAACATCATTAGATAGTGGTTACATGGAAAAAAGCCTGGTAATGAAATGAAGAAACCATCTCACATGGAGATTTAGTTAAGAATGAAGTAAATTTGGAGCTTTGCTTGTCCTTCAGGAAATATCTGTCTGGATTACATAGTCGCATTTTAACAACTAACCTGCTTTTGTTAAGGATGTGTACATGTTAGCGGTAGCATGCTTGATCTAGTTTAGACCCTCTTTCTTTTCTCCCTTAGATGTGGAAGTTTCAATCCTGGTCAATTATCCCAAGATGGGAGCTTGAGAGCTGTTAGTTGAAGGGTAGCCTTTTAGCGCATCTAAAGGAAGTCTCAGTGATGCCTCTCCATTCGCCTGGAGTCATTTTAATGATGCAAGGGACTACATAATGCACTTTACCCTGACATTTCATTACTTTAGGCACTAACCCATTGTCAGATCCACCATCAATAGCTTATTAGATTCATCATTATGTCCTTGACATTATTTTAATAGCACTGGCAACTGCATGATAGAAATAAATAAATCACGAGCTTGAACTTTCTCTTATGTGACTTCCTGATGCAATCCACTGCTCACTGTCTCTAGCTATAAAGCTACTCAGGCAACCAACCAGTCCCTCTTTTTCACTTGGTGGGAGCACGAAGATGGCAGATTTTGTGGTTGCTTTCTGTAGCATTTGCTTTAACACTGCAGCTTTTTTCACAAAGCCAAACCCTTGAACATCAAGGACAAAATCTGTATGATAGACCATGATATAATAAGAAATAGGCCACTACATTCTCCAAATCAAGCACCAAACCCAGCTACCTGGTAAAGCGTGTTCTCATGATTTCTCCGCATAGGTAAAGTGTGGATCAATCCTTGCGAGATGGGAGCAGTGTTACTCCTTTGAGCTTAGCAAGTGGTCTGGATTTCTATATTGCACAAACTTAAATAAATTGAATATCTCATTCTCAGAAGCTCTCTGACCTTATCTTTTCTTTTCTTTTCTTTTCTTTTCTTTTCTTTTCTTTCTTTATTTCTCCCCCCCACCCCCAACATATGAGCCTTTACACCATTTACTGATGCAAACTGAAGATTACTTTTTTTTTAGAACTCTGCTGTGGCTAGCCCCTTTTGGCTCTAAATACTACAGATGGACTGTTTTTCAGACAGATAAATTATGACTTTTATGGAAAACCAGGGTAAGATCAGGGTTTTCTTAGCTAATATTATGACCAGGGGACACAGTTTCCTAAATCACGCTTTCAGAGAATTCACCTTTCCATGAAATAAGCCTGAACAGCAGAGGTGACAAGGTGACGAACTGCAAATAGAAGACAAAGTAACACATTTTTAGCTCATCCCCATCTCAATGAAAAACTTGAGTGAGGTGGATTGGGTTGCAGCAGAGCAACTTTTCCTTCTACAAATTAGACCAATTATTCTCAAACTTGAACATGCATCAGAATCACCTGGAGTCTTGGTTAAAATACAGACTACAGTACTTCCCCTCTCCCCAGTGTTCCTGATGTAGAGTGTCTTGGATGGGACCTGACCATTTACATTTCTTACGCATTGCCAGGTTATTAATGCTACTGATCTGGGGACCCCACTTTGAGAACCGCTGAATTAGGCCTCTATGACCTACAGATAAAGAAAAACATGTGATCTGATGTGCCTGTACCCCCTCAAAAATCACACCCAAGTTTACGATGTTACCCCTGTAGTGGTGGGAAAGCCCCCGTCAGTTCCTGGCTCTGACTGGCCCCTTCCCAGTACCCTGCACATCTCATTGCATTTCCCCAGTTCCAGGTCAGCCTAATGGATGGAAAGCAACTCCCCTTCCTCCAGGAGGACATTAGGGGAAGATGCTAAATGCTTTTCTAATTTGTTCTTTCTATTGATACAGCATTAAACAATCCAGAGTCTCCATCTTTTGTGGATTTACCTAGAAATTTCTTATTTAAAGGAAAAAAATTTTTTTACAGCAATACCCCCTCTTGGGAAACCCCCATCTCATTTGATCTGCAGCTTTTACAAGCTGAATTTCTGCTAGACTCTCCTCGATCAGCTCAGAGTCTTACTTTCTTCTGAACATGCCATATGGACTACTTGTGGATGGCTTCCCACGGCCTGCTCACCTTCCATCATTAGCATGTCAAGGCAGCCATGTGCAACACATGCTGTTGAGAGGTAGACTATTTCACAGAAATGTATACTTGAATAGGCTTCCCTTCCTCCTGCACCTTGCTTTCTGCCCCTAATGGTATCTCTTAAAAGAAAAAAGAAAAACAAAAAAGCAAATTAGAAACCAAAGAATGAGTATCAGAATGGCCTTAGGTTCTTGCTCTAACACTCTGAGCAGGGCCTGGACAGAGATTGTTTGCTGCTTCAAGACAGTCTGCTCCATGGTGGCTGCTTGTTGAGCTTCATTGGGAATGACTGCATTAAATCTGACAATAAAAAGACAATAATGGTAAATGACACTTGCAGGTAATGTTACAGAGAAAATCGGAACCAGGTGGTTCTCAATTATAATGCAATCAAGAGTCTGAAATAAGTAGAGCAGGTGGAAGGTGAGCAGCATCCTTATGTGGCCGTTTGTCCACTTGGCACATTATACTGCAGTATAAGCTCCATGGGAGCGGGGACCTGCCTTATTGACTCCCAAAGGTACCTGTGGCATCTAAGATGTGATGTGCCACACCTGGGTGCTCTGTGAAAACTTATTAAATAAGTAAATGAATGGACATTTCCTCTTTGAGGGTCATCACCTATTGTCCTATGAAGAAGGCAGATACCAAGTAAACAAATGCACACAGGTAAGTTAGAGGCACGAGAATTCAAACTGGCAAGGAACACAGAGGGAGCCAATCTTTTTCAGGGCGCACCTGAGAATTCAGAGATTTGCCTTTGGCCCACTTCATGATCCATGCATTCTTAGTTTTTAATTAATAACGGAGACTTTAATGAAGCATTTGAAAGCACAAAACTATTTAATAATAACACAAAAATGCTTGCTATTAGAAGGCCTCATTTCTAACACATGCTCCCTTATTACTTTTAGGTTTGCTTTTATGTTTTCCAACAGTTTAAAATACATGTTTCCTGGAGAAGTCAGCATGTCTATTTTCAGGGTTTGAGGAAAACATATTTTTGGCATTGATATAGTTTCTGTCTCATTTGGTGGTTTATTTCTTTTCCTGGTATTAATTTTTTCTCCGATTTCTAATCCATATAATGAATTTAATCTCTTGTTTCACATATATGCCCAACACAGGGCTGTGAACCCTGGAATACTGTTTAATTAACTCACTGTTATTTTCATCCCTGGTTTCATTTGGACCAAAAAAATGTCCTCCTGCATCTAGCAGATGCCTTGAGGCGCTCGACAGCACACTGTTGTGAAAAACTTCAGCAGACTTGCCAAGCAGACTGAAGACGCCTTTCTTCTACCTTAAAGAACTGTCCCAATTTTTAAATGACTCCCAGACATCTCCCTCTGCCCTATCCCCCGCCTCAGGGAGTACAGCAAAGTTCTGTCATGCTTCTGCTTATAATCTTGTTAATCTGATTTTCAATTATTTTTTAAAGTTTTCCTCTGGTAAATGTACCAAATAAGTGCATGTGAGTGACTTCAGGGACCACGGCAGTTCTGCATTAGAAACAGGCCAATCCTGTGAGTGATTAGGAAGTTTCCTACAGGACCATTTCATGCAAATTAGACTTTAGCACAAGATCTGACTTCAAAGGGCAGGACTGATGGTTATGTGGAGAAAAATTATTCCCTTATGATTAAAAAGAAAACGCTATATTTTGTACAGACTTGCGGCATCATTTTAATGGAGAACATTTCCTCTTTCCCATTCTGTTTCTACCTCCTGTGAGGAAGCAGGGAAGGGAGAGAGAAGCCAATTACACCCTTAGACTTGCCTGTCTTGGGGGAAGCTCAGAGACAAGGCTACTTTAAGTGAGATCTGTGGTCTGGCTGCCAGTTCTCACACTGCTGGTTATAGGTAACAAGACAAAGAACATGCAAAGGAATAGAAATCAATCTCATCAGTAAGTGCAACTTTTGACTCAGGTGAAATTCACAAGAAGACTTTCTTGATGAAGGAAGCCATGCTTTGATTTTGCATTCTGATGTAAACTTCTTGTCTTGACTAGACTGACACTTTGGATAGCAGCATTGTTGTCTACAGCAGAAGGGAAATGGCTAAGCTGCGTCCTGAGGAAGCTGCAGAACTTTGTCTGGTTGTGAACAATAGCAACACAGTTCAGCCAAGTTAAGAAAATTATTTACTTTAGGGATACAAACATGGAATCTCATGGAAATTTAGGAGCTGAGATCATAGAGCTGAAACTCTATGAAGTTGGTGCCAGAGGCCAGTTTCGGATCTAGAATGCTCTAGTGAAGACGGCTGAAAAAAACTTGTGAACCTAACCATACATACAGTAGTCCCTCTGTATATCACGGTTCACTTATCATGGCCTCACTGTATCGCGGAATTTTACAAAATATTATATTTAATTATTTTTCACTATATTGTGGAATTTTGTGGTACTGTATATGTATGTTGTTAAAGTTACATAGGTTTAAGAGTGTAGAATATGTTTAAGAACATAAGTAGTGTTTATAGAAGTGTGGAAAAGGTTAATATGGGAGTGGGAAAGGTTAATAAGGGACTGGGGATGGTTTATAAGTGTGTGGGAAGGGTTTATAAAGCCTTAAAATATATATAAATACTAAAATAAATGTAAGGTTCCTACTTCACGGATTTTCACCTGTTGCGGGGGCGTCTAGAACGTAATACCCGCAGTAAGTGAGGGAATACTGTGTACTGACAGAGAAGGAAAACTCTGATTCCAAAAAACCTCCGCTGCCTTGCGGCATACCTCCTCAGGGGAAAGGCTAAGGGAGTAAACCCCGACAGAAAATCCGGAGCCGGAGTCCCTAAGGCGGTTTGACGTTGTAGTCAACACCGGCAACTCCTGCGGCGCACCTGAAGCCAAGCTGTATTGACTCCGTCTTTCCCTTGGACCCTTCAGCTGCGAAGAGAGGGGGGTCTGCTGCATGGGCAACAGCAGACCCTCCATATCACCCTGCCCAGGCTCTGTAGCTTCAGCTTCACTGGAGAGGACACTCCAGCGTCATCGCAAGATGTCGATTCAACACGGGAGGAGACTGATACCGTGTCACTCCCGAGTCGGACTGCACAGCCATTCTCGGCGGTGCAGATAGACTCTTAAGAAGCTACACCATCGTCTCTCGAGATGGACGGCTGCCGACGACTGTGTACTGTTCAATGAACAGCTTTTAGAGACATTTCACTCCTTCGCTTTTTCTTACAGTTTCTGTTCCCTCCTGACTTTTAGTATCTTACAGTATCCAGCACTTAATGAACTGACCCTAAAAACAGTATTTGGGGTCATTCTTTTCTCAAATAATTGCAGTAAAGGTAAAGGAAAGTTAGAGTTATTAAACCTCTGTATGGGGGTGTAGGGAAATACAAAAGCTTAAGTAATGTTTTGGCAAAACCCTTTACATTCCATTGATAGTAATTAAAAAAATCTTTGATGAAGGTGTTGATCACAGTGCTACAGAAAAGAGAAAGGTAAGAGACAATATTTAAAAGAGATACAAATTAATTGTCTGAGGAACAGATCTACCTTGAAATGTGTTTTATTTTGCTACATATCAGTTTTGTACACACATACACACACAAGCAGACACATGTACATACATATACATACATATATGCATTTATATATGCATACATAGGTGTGTGCATATTTGAATTATCCTATGTGTATTAACTGATGTCATATTGTTAGTCTATATGTATTAATTTCCTGTGGCTGCTAAAACAAATTTCTGCAAATTTAGTGGCTTAAAATAAAACATAGTTCAGAAGGCCAATAGTCCAAAGTCACTTTCACTGTGCTCAAATCAAGATGTTGGCAGGACTATGCTCCTTTTAGAGGCCCTAGAGAAAGATTTGGTCCTTGAATATTCCAGGTGCTGGTAGTTGCCAGCATTCTTTGATTTGTTGCACCCATTTACAGTACTTAATTTGATACTGAATGGCTTTGAATTTGTAACCCCTGACCTGAAATCTGCACAGATTTACAACATTCACATCCACCCACCTCTAACAGAAAGCACCAAGGACACCCTTATGGAGAAGGTATATTTGAGCTGGCTCCTATGGATAGGTCAGGCAGAGTTTAGGGTGGAAATAAGTGAGCAAAGCTTGGAAGATGGAAAGTATTAGGTGCTAAGCCATTCTAGGACACTCAAATGTTTCTTCCTATAACCCTGAAGGCAAGACTGCTCTTACATGATGTAGTTGAACATGGACCCGGAATCAAGGGAAGTTAAGAGTCTCATAAATCCCACTGTAAATTTCAATCCATTAACCCTGATTCAGAATAAACTGAATGAGGCAGCTTGCCTATTCTACAAGGCCTTGGAATACATCTATCCCTAAAGCAACTTCCAGACACAAACAATGCAGGCACAAAATGAGAACTAGTGATACTCACTGATGATGACAGCAGAATATATAGTCTTGATTGCTTTTCTCATGGTCCTAAAATGCTTTGTCAGGAAGTGTTCTTAGTTGTAGTTTTTTTTTTCTTTGACACTCATATCATAATGATGTCAAACTATTATATTTTGAAATTATAACTTGTACCCTTTTAAAAATCTTCAAAGAACTAAATGTATTTCATTCTAAAAAGGCAATATACTTCAAAAAATATTGAATCAATCACTAGGAAGTGAATTTAGTTGAAGTCAGGTTGACATTTTTGTAGCTTTTTCATTGAATCAGAGGGAAGAAGTGGGAGCAAAGATGTGTGGTTTGTACTCCCAGGTGAATTGGTATATCTGAGAAAAGTGGAATTGTGTAACTCCCATCTTTTTTCCTCCTGTCTCCTCCCTCTCCTTCCAGCTATGCATTTTCTGTTCTCATGCCTGAAATAAGTCTATTCCATGATTTGGAGGAAAAAAAAGGAGAGGAGGAAAAAAGGATTGATGTTTTGAATTAAACTATAATGATCTGAGATTGAATAGTCAAAGCTTTGACAAGACAAGGTAAGCATCTTCTCAAACTCTGAATCCCTGCCAGGAAACTCAGGAGCTAAAGGTCCTGGTTATGATTGAGTTAACTGTTTTCTCCTGAGAATTATAATGTGGGTATTAAGTTTCCAGTTCTCCTCTGGGGAATAATAAACTCAGGATTAAAAATACAATTCACCAAACACTTGAGCATGAAAACATGCAGTTTTATCTCCACCTTCTCCATCACATCTTTAGTTAGTATCTTTTAATTTTGTATTTATTAATTCAACAAGTATTTCACAAGTATCTACATATGCTTGGCAGTATATGAGGTGATGAGAGTATTTCAGTGAAAATAAGAGACAAAAATTTCTGAAACTTGGAGATAGTATTTTAGTGGAAAGAACAGACAATTTACAATAAATTCAACAAATAAGAGAATGATCTCATTCATTAGAAGCTGATAAGGTAGCTTGGGGAATAAAAGGAAAATTATAAGGAGCTAGGGGAGTGAGTTGCAGTTTTAAATGGGGTGGGATGATGGGCTTCATTAACAAAGACTTACAGGAGAAGGAGTAAGCCATGTGGATATCTAGAGAAAGAAGAAATGTGTATCATATAGAGAGAAAATACAGGACAAAGCCTTTTCACAAAGCAATAGAAAAACAAACAAACAAAAATAAATAAGATACTTAAGACTAAACATAAAAAGACTTAGAAACAGACACCTGGGTAATTATAATATTAAAATTAGCAGAAAAGATTTTAAGTAATTATGATTACTATGTTTGTGAAGTTAGAGGGGCTGAATTAAACTTCACTTTAGATTTAGTATCCTTAAAAAAAGAATTAAATAAGAACTCTTGCACTGAAAATACAACACATGATATTAAGAACTCAATAGATGTGTTTAAAAGCAGATAAGATGCAGTCAGGCAAGACTGATAAACCAAATGATGAGTGAATAAAAAATATCTAAACTAAAGTTCAGAGAGAAAAAAAGTGAGAACTATGGGGAGAAAGTGTAAAAGCTGATTTTAAAACAATAGAAATAGACTAATACGTACAAACAGAAAAACAAGAGTATGATGGTAGTGATAAACCCAAATATATTACTAATTACAATAAGTGAAAATAACTCAGCATTCCAATTAAAACTTTTTGATTATGAGACTGAATAAAAATATGTGATTTATATACTGCTTATAAAACACACCTTAATATAAGTAAAATAATATTTAAAAGTACACCATATATACACCAACCAAAAAGAGTTGTGTTAGCTATGCTAACATCAGACACAGTGGAATTTAAGGCAAGAAGCATTTCTAGAAATAAAGTAAGTTATGCCATAATGAGAAAAAGGTCAGTCCACTGGAAAGATATAACACTTTTGGATCTGTAAATACCCAATAGCATGGCTTCAAGGCATGTGGGCAAAGAAATGACACAATTAAAAAAGGAAATTACACAAATCTTAATTATTTAGATTTTAAGATGTAAACTATTCTCTACTGATAAAATAAGTGGACAAAAAAAAAAAAAAAAGAAAAAGATACAGAAGATCTTAACAACACAGTAAATATGACCAGAATACTAGCCCTGAAGACAAAAGAAGACACTTTGTTTAAAATTTGCATGCAATATTTACCAAAATTTATAGGGAAAAAACTACATAAAGGTTTAAAATTCCTAATGCAAGCCTCCATTTCAAGGAACTAGAGAAATAATAGCAAAAGAAATTCAAAGAAACCAGAGGAGAGAAATAATTAAAAACAAAAAATCAGTGGAATGGTTATCAAATGATCAATAAAGAAAATCAACAGCAACAAAGTTGATGCTTTGAAAAGATCAATAAAATTAATAAAATCCTAGTTACATTAATGAGGGAGAAAAAAGTAAGTTACCACTGATAGGAATAAAGTGAGGATACCAGTGTACATCCTATAAATATTAAAGAGATCATAAGAGGATACTATAAACAACTTTACACCAATAAATTTGAAAAGTTAGACCAATTCCTCAAAAAACAACAGTTGCCAAACATAACCCAAGAGGAACTAGAAAATATAAAAATATTTTAAAAAATTAAATAAATTAAATAATATTTATTCTGGAAGTAAAACTCTAGGCCCAGATGGCTTAATCAGTGTTTTTTTTTTTTTTTTCAAATATTTAAAGAAAAATATTATCAGTCTCATATGATCTCTCCCAGAGGAAAGGAAAAGATGGAGCACATCAAAACTTGTGTTCAGAGGACACCTTAACTTTGATACCAAATCCTGCCAAGGACTCTATAAGAAGGAATATTACAGACCCATGCCTCTCATGAACATTTGATTTCCATATACCAGAAACAAATAGAAAATTAAGATAAAAGAACCTACATGCTATTAAAATGAACACTTGGATTTAACAAGATAATAAACAAATAAGTAATTATGAAACAGAAAATTATGAAAGCATTGAAATGTTAGGAATATGTGTAAAAGTAGTGAAGCCTTCTACATTGCAAACTACAAAACATTATCAAGAGAAATTAAGATCTAAATAAATGGAACAATAGGCCTTGATTGTGGATTGATTGCAATCCACGAACAACTGCCACTTCCCCCAAACTCATCTATAGATTCCATACAATCCTAATTAAAATCTTAGAAGATTTGTGTATGTGTGTGCATGTGTAAATTAAAACAATGATTCAAAAGTGACTATGGTAATGCAAAGGGGCAAGAATAATCAAAGCACTTTTGAAGAAGAACAAAAACAAAGCTGGAGGACCTACTCTACCAGACACCAAAAACTGTTATAGAACTATAGTAATTAAGATAGTTACTTGGGTCAATAAAGTGATATTGAACCAAGGATAAACATACTGGCCAGTATAAGAGAATCCATAAACAGGCCTACACATATACAGTCTCCCAGTTTATGACAGTGACTTTGCAATACATTGAAGAAAGGATAGTCTTAGATAGTCTTTTTAATAAATGGTGTTGGTTCAACTGAATATCCACCTAGAAAAAAAATAAATCTTGACTTCTATTTCACCCCACACAGAAAAATCAATTCCAGATGGGCTGCAGATGAAAATATGAATGGTATAACAATGAAGCTTTTAGAAGAATGTCTTCATAAGTACATGCAAAGATTTCTTAAACATAGTACAAAAAACACAAGTTCATGGAGGAAAAAAATGTATATACATGACAAACTCCTCTGTATGAAAAGATCCTGTTAAGGAAGTGAAAAAGCAAGTCACAGAGTGGAGTGATGCTATTTGCAATACATATGGCTAACAAGAGATTCATGTGCATAATAGAATAGATATATACACATATAATGCATTTTATGTGTGTTTATATATTATACATTATAATAGTATTGTTATTACATATAATATTTATATAGAAATATATAAACACTACTGATCAATAAAGAGCCAAGAAAACTAATAGAAAGGACAAAAGCCTTGAGCAGACACTTACAGAAGAAGGTATCCAAATGGTGAATAAACATATGGAAAGGTGCTCAACTTCATTAGTCATCTGGAAAGTGCAAAATAAAACCACAATACATTACTTCACCACACCCACCAGAATGATAAAAATGATAGCAAAAAAACTCATCAAACGTGGGTGGAACAATCATGTCTCTTGTGCACTGCTGGTGGGAATGTAAATTGGCAAACCATGTTGGAAAACTGTGTGCTAGTATCTTCTAAATCTGAACATATGCACATTCTTATCACTAAATAGTTTCACTTTTAGCTATATACCCAACAAAATGCAAACATGCTCACCATGAACACGTATAAGGATGTTCGTAGAAGTAGTACGTGTAATAGCTTAATACTGGAAACAATCAGTGTCTACCAGAAATGGAGTCATGGTGACAAGAGGGGGTCTTACAGCAGAAACTTGCAGGGACACTCTGGTAGGGGAACCCTCACGGATCTGAGAGTCTGGACAAGCTAGGTCACTGGATGCCCAAAGAGGATGGTTTATAACAGATCTGGCACTTCTTCATCCCCATTCCATGATGTCAAGTGAGCCCACGTAAGAAGGAACAAAAAAACCTTCTATTGCCTGTGCTTAAATCTAAAAAGCCTGAAAATAACACTTAAATGACTGAATTTCTTTTGAAATTTTCTTGCTTCTTACCTCTTTTAAAGAAGTTTGCAGTAAAACACAACATAATATTTACCATCTTTTTTTTTTTTAAGATTTTAATTTCTTTTTAGAGAGAGGGCAAGAGAGGGACAAAAACATCAATGTATGAGAGAAACATTGATCGGTTACTTCTGGCATGTGCCCCAACTGGGGACCAGGCCTGCAACCCAGGCATGTGCCCTGACTAGGGGTTGAATCTGTGACCTTTCACTTTGTGGGATAATGCTCAACACACTGAACCATGCCAGTGAGGGCTCATCTTAGTCATTTTTAGATATACAGTTCAGTGGCATTAAATGCATCCATGTTTTGCTACCATCAACACAAGAACTCTTTTTATCTTGCAAAACAGAAATTTTGTACTCATGCAACACTAAATTCCCATTCTCCCCTCTCCCTAGCCCCTGGATACCACCATTCTACTTTCTGTCTCTATGAATTTGAACATTCTAGGTACCTCATATAAATGGAATCATACAGTATTTCTTCTTTTGTATCTTGTTCATTGCACTTGATATAAAGTCATCAAGGTTTATTCATGTTGTAGCATGAGTGAGGATTTTCTTTCTTTTTAAAGGCTGACTAATACTCTATTCTATGGATATACCACATTTTGTTTATTCATTCATCCATTGGTAAACACTTGGGTTTCCCTCATCATCCTTGACATCTTTATTGGATTAGGTATTACTGACCAGCCTCCTTTAAACTTTGTCATTCCTTGATTTTTGTTATTATTATTTTTGCTTCTAAGACTGCTTCTGTACTTCCTCTGTTCCTGAAATGTAACCAAAGTTATGCCCTTAACCTTCCTTTTTTCTTGGGAACATCGGCCAGCTCTGAGTGAATCCTAGGAAAGCAGAGTGGAGCCTGGGAGTCAAAAACTTCTTGATATTGACACAGTCAATGGCCAAGGACATGATGTGGTTGAGTGAATGGGAAAAGCTGGGGATGATGACTCAGAAGTTCCTGTTTGGGCAACTTGTAAGATGAAGCAGGAGGAAGGGCAGGCTTGTAGAGAAAGATAATAACCTCAGTTTTAGACAAGTTGAGTTTGAACTGCCTGCAAGACATTCAGGTGACATACAGTGCTGTCCTATCTCTCATATCTACCTTAGTTTCAATCCCTTTTCACCACTTATGTGGCCCAACAAAGCAGCCTTTTCTAGACCTCAGTCTTCTGCTTTCTACTTTCCAGGCCAAACTACCCTGTGCTGCTGGATTAATCTTCCCAGGGCATGACCACAATCATATCCCATGCTATCATATTCACACTTCACACAGTACACACTACCACATAATCATATCACACCCTACCATAGATCACATGTCACATGGTACCACACAATCATATTTATACTATCATTATATATTACATGTCACATAGTCCACACTATTTTGCTTATTTGTTTGTTTTGTTCATTAGCTTCCTGTATTAGATGAGATCATATGGTATTTGTCTTTCTCTGACTGGCTTATTTCACTAAGCACAAAACTCTCCAGTTCCATCCATGCTGTCATGAAAGGTAGGAGTTCCTTCTTTCTTTCTGCTGCATAGTATTCCATTGTGTAAATGTACCACACTTTTTTTCATCAACCCACCCACTAATGGGCACTTAGGCTGTGTCCAGCACTTGACTATTATAAAAAGGGTTGCTATGAACATAGGGGTGCATAGGTACTTTTGAATTGGTGAATCAAGACTTAACTCCACTTTCTCTGTCCACAGATTCCTTCCTTATACTACACAGATTCCTTCTTTATACTACCTGATTTGAGTTTCCTATGCCTTGTCCATTCCTTATTCTAAGAGGTTAAGGTAAAGGAGATCTTGATAAATTTCAGGAGCAACATTTTTTCACATTTTAGCCAGTAAATCAAAAAAGTTCTTTTGGAGAATCTGCTGTGTCTCAGAACAGTGGGAAATATTAAAAACTGCATGGCCTAGTTCTTGCTCTCAAGCAGGGTCCAACCTGGTAGAGGCAAGAAGGCCTAAAAGCACAGGTCATCTTTAGGGATCAATAGGAGGTTTAAGTCTGTAATTGTGCAGAGCAGAAGAGCTGATTGCACTACAGAAGTCAGTGAGGAGACCATTCTTAGTGAAAGTAACAGCATGAACAAGGACACAGCAGCAGGAGTTTATGGAGAAACTGGTGGCTCTTAAACAGGGAGTCCTCCTGTCCTGCTATGTTTTCTGGGTACCCACCTCTTCTCCTTCCTGCTCAGTTATAAGGAAAAGAGTGCATGGCGAGTACTGCATCTACTTCCCTCCTAAACACTCCCTCCTTCTTGAGACTTTACTCTGACCTGTCTACCTCTTGTTTTGTCTGCAGTCACAATCTCTTCCTTTCTATTGACTCCTTCCAGTTGCATCTAAATATCCCCAAGTAAGTCTCTCCCATCTTAAAAGGAAGAGATGCTTTCACAAACACATATGCTTCCATCTCTCTCTATGCTTCACAGCCTGATTTCTTGTGGAGAAATCTATAACCTGTATTCAATTTCTCACCCCTACTTCCCAGTCATTGTGATCCAGATTTCATCCCCATTGCACCTCTTCATATCCTCACCAAGATCCCTAAAGGCATTCTTGCTGGTAGACACACTGGCCATTTCCAGTCATTTATGCCTTCAATCAAGCACTGGCCATGGTCCCCTAGAAGCCCTCCTTCCGGCTTCTCCGTCCCCACCCATCCACCCATGCCTCACTGGCCTCTGTTATCACACAGCTCGATGCCATTTTAAAGGTCCTCTTACTCTGCCCCTTTCCCCTTAAATGCTGGTGTTCTTCATGGTGCTGACCTGGCCTACTTATACTGTCACTGCACACTCTTCCTCAGTCATTGCCAACTCATGACTTAACCTCAATTGTTGTGAGTCCCAAATTTATGGCTCTGGGCCAGAGCTTTCTCCCAAGCTTCAGATCATAGGCATATCACCAAGACCCTCAAAGTCAATCTGTATGAAACCAAACTCATCCTCTCTTCTCCCTACCCCTCTATCTGCCCCTCTTCCTGGTTCTTCTATCTTTATAAGTATCACTACTACTCACCTGGAAAAAGAAACCTTGGCCTTTTGTCTACCATGGCCAATCCATCTCTCATGGATTCTAAATTTCAAACACACATCTCTCCACCTGCTCTCACCATTTCCCCTGCCATCACCCTGGTAAGCTCACCACCATCTTCATCTGAATAACTGGAGCAGCCTTCTAACAGAGCTACCTGCTTCTCATCTTCCTCTTTCAGGTCAGTCATAGCATGGTAGCCCAAACCAACTTTCTAAAATTCAAACATGGTCATGTCACTCCCTTGCTTAAAATCTTTCAATGGCCCTTAGGCTATTGCTTGTCACCCTGGGTGATTTCTGGCTCATCTCTCCTGTCTCAGTTGAGACCATATTCTTCTCACACTCTTAGCCCTATTGATCTTTAACTTCTTTCATTCCTAGCACGTGTCATTCTCTCTTTTGCTTTAGAGTCCTTGTAGAAGTTGGCCCCCTTGTCTAGAACACACTCAACTTTGCTTTTCAAAAGCTTTTTGTGATATTCTGAGAAGTGGGAGAGATCCCTTCCCATCCTCTACTTCTCTTTCACAGTATGTATCTTATTGTTTATCTGTCTGATTCTCACTAGACTGTGAGCTCCATGAGAATAAGGACTGTGATTAAATTTTCAATTGCTGGGTCCCTTGGGTCTAGCACTGTGTTAAGTAAAAAACAAAATTGTATGAGATGACTCTGGCAGATTCTTTTTCTTTCTAGGTGAGTTGCTGGAAAAAGGGAATGGTAAATTGACAGAATAATAAGAAAATGGAATGAAGATAAAACCATTTGTATGAAAAAACACCTGGGCTTGAAGTTCTGGCTGAGAGTAGGACAGTTTAAATGTAGTGTCTTAAATTTGCAAGATATTTGAGCTGAAAAAAACATCAAATATCACCACTGCTCAATCCTCTCATTTTACAGATGAGAAAATTGACATGTAACTTGTCTAAATCTGCAATGGAAATAATCTAGAACCAAAGTCTTTGGGGCTTGCTGATGGTTATATACAGTGAAACCACATAGCTTCTTAAAGTCTCAGGGCTCTTCCTACAGCTGCAGTTAGCACCAGGCTCCAGTTCCAGGCAGGAAGTTGGCTTAGATACACAGCAGTTGCATCTGTGCTGTGGTTCCCACAGCCTTTACCACTGACCGCATCTCATTTCCCTCTGTGGACCTGCCCCGTGCTCAGAGTACCTAGGAGGCTCCTTTACTCTGAAACAACCCTCATGCAACCCCACTAAAAATAAATTAAACTCCCTCCCAATTTTCTGTCATCCTTCACCATAAAGACAACTCACTCTTCTATGAGACTCCGGAGTCTCCCTTTTTTTGTGCCAAAGGCTAGCACTAAAATCCATCCTCACATAATCTGATGCTGCTGCCAGATTTATTTTTTAAAACAGTGTCTTTTCTTAATGCCTGTTTATCATTATCAGATAGTTCTTCCATAAAATGGCAATGTGCACAAGTAGTCGATGCTGCTCCAGGAACAGAAATTCTAGAACCCACTCAAAAACTAGCTGACCAGTAGCCAGATGAACACAGGGAAGGTCTGCTCAGACATGGGCTGGTACAGAGAAATTTTGGTTGATCTTATAAGCAGGCACTAAGTTTTGGAATGTGGATTAAAAAAGGAGGAGAGAGCCTGAATTTACCTCTGTGAGTGAGGAACGAAGTCAATTATTTCTATTCACTTCTTATGAGTGATAGGGAGGTGAGACTTTACCAGAAGGTAGATTCAGCATATGTGTGGGGTTGAGGACTGGGTGAGGGAAAGGAAAGTTGGCAGAGAGAGAGAGACTAGATAAGCATTTTTATGAGAGGATTGAGAACTCAGGCCCTGAATCAAGATTCCATTTCCTATACCAGGGGTGTAACAGGTAGGAGGAGCTGAGAGAGGGGATCCCACACACCTTGTGGGATCAGTTTATTGAGGCTTAGGAAAAATATTCTTCTGCCAATACCAGCAGTGCAGTAGCCTGTCACATGTTCTTGTATGGCTGGAGAGCTAAGAATGGTTTTAATGTATTTAAAGGAAAGTCCTTTAAAAAAAAATGTGACAAAGACCTTATGTGGCTCCCAAAGCCTAAAACATTTACTGTTCAGCTCTTCACAGAAAGAATTTGCCTACCCTAGAGTAGAGGACCAACCTGTCTGAATGACTCAGGAAGGTATGTTGTGAGTATTTCCATTTATAGAATTGCCTTCATGGTCTTGGGTACAGGTTCCTTCAGGGCCTAGAAACAACCAGACCCTGGTTTCTCTCTCTTTTTTTTTTTAAAGTATGTTTTATTGATTATGTTTTTACAGTAGTTCCATTTTTCCCCCTTTGCTCCCCTCTGCCCAGTAGCCCCCTTCCCTGCAGCAATTCCACTCCCCTTAATTCATGTCCATGGGTCATGCATATAAGTTCTTCGGCTTCACCCTTTCCTATATTATTCTTAACTTACACCTGTCTATTTTGTCCCAATTGATTACACTTTTTAATCCCTGTACCATTTCCCCATTTCTCTCTCTTCCCCCTCCCAGGTGATAACCCTTCAAATGATCCCCATACCTCTGATTCTGTTCCAATCTGGTTTGCTTAGTTGGATTTTGTTTTTATTTTTTAGATTCAGTTGTTGATAGTTGTTGATAGTTGTGAGTTTGTTGTCATTTTAGTGTTCATAGTTTTGATCCTCTTTTTCTTAAGTAAGTTCCTTTGACATTTCGTGTAATAATAGCTTGGTGATGATGAATTCTTTTAGCTTTACCTTGTCTGGGAAGCACTTTCTCTGCCGTTCCATTCTAAATGATAGATTTGTGGGATAGAGTAATCTTGATTGTAGGTCCTTGCTTTTCATTACATTGAATACTTATTGCTTGCCAGTCCCTTCTTGCCTACAATGTGTCTTTTGAGAAATGAGCTGATAGTCTTATAGGCACCCCTTTGTAGGCAACTCTCTGATTCTCTCTTGCTGCTTTTAGGATTCTTTCTTTATCTTTTGTCTTTGGCATTTTAACCATGATGTGTCTTGGTGTCGTCCCCTCTGGGTCCAGCTCACCTGGGACTCTCCATGCTTTTTGGACTTGTATGTCTATTTCTTTTGCAAAATTTGGGAAGTTTTCCTCCATTATTTTTTCACATAAGTTTTCAATTTATTGCTCTTCCTCTTCTCCTTCTGGCACCCCCATGATTTGGATGTTGGCATGTTTAAAGTTGTCCCAGAGGTTCCCAACCCTTTTCTCATTTTTTCCAATTCTTGTTTCCTCATTCTGTACTGGTTGACATTTTTTTCCTTCCTTATGTTCCAAATCATTGATTTGAACCCTGTTTTCCTTCCCTTCATCATTGGTTTTGTGTGGATATCCTTCATTTCATTTAGCATAGCCTTCACTCCTTCCCTTATGCATTTCCCATACCCAAGCATATCTGTCAAGCCTGTGAGCAACTTTAAATTCTGTGTCTGTTAGGTTGTCTATCTTCTTCTCATCTGTTAGGTTGGATATCTCCTCATCACTTAGGGCTCCCTTAGGAACCTTGATCCATTCCCCCTTTTGGGCCATACTTCTCTGTATCCTCATCTTGACAGTCTCCTGTGTTTGTTACCTCTGTGTCTTAGCTAGAGCTGTCGCTCCTGTTACGCTGTAAGGGGCGGAGCCTTAGGGATTCATCTGTACAGGGTGACCTGTTTCACCACATTGTGGCACTGTATGTGGGGGAGGGGTCTGAAAGGGAACAATGCCACATGCCCAGTACTCACCCCTTTTCCAGACACTTCTCCCACTTTGGTATGGGACTGGCACCTGTCTAGCTGTTGCCCTAGTTGTTGTTCCCAGAGTGGGTGTGTCTGTGGATGTTCTAGGACTGTGGAGGCCCTTTAAACAAGCAGACTCTGCTGAGAGACTGGCAGTTTCTGCCTCAGCCCGAACCCCCACTGGTTTGCACAGTCAGAAGCAATGAGGCTTGATTTTCCCCAGTGCTGGGACCATGAGCTGCACAGTCTGGTGAGGATCTAGGAATATTCCCGAGGTGTCCCTCCTGACTTTTTAAAATGCATAACTGTGCTTTCTGCCAGCCTGCTGCTGCTGCCTCTGCTGCCACCAGCACACCGCGTCGTCTCTGCCCTGACTACCTGACTGGATGGGTATTTCTTCTTTATATCTTTGTTTGTTGGACTTCCATGCAGTTTGATTTTATGGAACTTCTGGTTGTTTCTAGTTTTGAAGTAGTTGTATTCCTTCTTAGTTGTGGAGGGAGATGCAGCATGGCTGTCTATGCCTCCATCTTGGCCAGAAGTCCCAGACCCTGGTTTCTGAAGTTGCAGGGGCAGCTTCATTCCATGGGGCTCTCCTTCCTGGTTTTGCCCACATGTGAACTTAGGGTCAATTCTAATGTTCAAGATTGGCCTCATAAATACCCTATATATTTGGGGTATTTTTCACCTGAAAGACTAATATATACACCTGACTTTTTTAAATAAAAAGAAGTTGTAATGAAAAGAATATTTTTTCATTCTGGACTCTCAACTCAAAAGAACTACTATTGAGAGTTTTTTGAGTTTCTCATGCATCCTTACTCTATGTTGTTCTTTAATTGTATTCAGATAGGAACAAGTTACACCACTGTAATGGCTCTTGCTTTATTACTTTTTAAAGTTAGTAATAGAAGATCTTTCCATGTGAGCAAATATAATAGCACAGCAGTATTCCTTTGACTAAATTACTATAATTGAATTATCTGGTCCTTTATTAATAAAGGTTATTGTCTCCAGTGTTAATCTATTATAAGTAGTACTAAATTTCTAATCATTATATATAGCTTTGTACATATAGTAAATATAACTGGAGGATAGATTCCTAAATATGAAATTGATGAGTTGAAGAGTAAGGAAGCCCTCTGAAAAAGTTGAACCATTCATTATCTCACCAGCAGTATATAAGAAATCCTTATCCACCATCTTCCTTAACATTGAGCCTTATAATTACTAATTTGATAGGTGAAAATGACATTCCATTGTATATCATTGTATACCATTACATAAACTCTCATCTTTTATATTTGCTTTCATGGGATCTGTCAGTTCATGCTTTTGTTCATTGAGATGTTGGAGTTTCTCTTTTTAACACTCCCACCCTTCATTGTATACACACTCCAGAATGGAGGGACTTTTTCTTGCCTGCCCACTGTATCCCCAGAGCAAAGCCTGGGAGAGCTCCAACTTAAATGACTCTATGTTGGTGTGATTTTCAGGACACTTGAATAGCCCTTTTTCTAGAATGCCTTCTGTATGCTGGTTGGTCCATGAAATCCCATTGTAAGTAAAGCATGCCTTTGTCTCAAGGCTCTGGTTCACATTACTAGAGGTAGTCTTGATGTGTGGGCTCTCATACTTTAATATGAAAAAATTTATTAGTTATTCCTAAAGTGGGTTTTACTATGATATCATAAAATGATGGGACACCATGACAAATCTGGAATGCTGGATGGTGTGGAATGTGGGAACTGGCTTAATTAGGATATTATATTTTTAAGATATGTGCAACTTATTTTTAAATATTTTTCATGTAATATAGAGATGTCAGTCTAAGTCTTCTTGACTCTTGAGATTTAGAGGAGACTGGACAATGGTTGGCTCTCACCCAAACATTGTTGAAAATTTCTGGAAGTGTTAACTTCTACTTCTTCTGCATCTTAAACTTTAGTTTATTCTCTATTTCCTGTGGATGTCTCGCATGAACCCCAAAAGAAACACAGGTTTTTCTTCATTGTCACCACCCAATCACCAACATAAATCTCTTGTGCCAAGTCTTTGTGGTTTAGTGGCATTTATTGAAGACATTTTGGGGTGAAACTTTCTACCAACTTGCTGGCATCATCTTTCTCCCCATCCTGACCCTTTGTCTCTGCTCCTTTTCCTCCCCACTGGATTGGTGTAAGAGCTTTCAATTATTCTCCCTCTGCTAAGACAAGTAGTACCCTTCCCTATGAATTTTTCCTAGCAGGAAGGAGAGAGAGAGTGGGTCACATTTAACTCTACACAGAATTTCTAGATCAGTCTTGTACCCAAATGGAAATTTGGTGCCAGCAGTGAAGATCATAAAATTTTCTCTACCTTGCTGCATTTATGTATCTTTTAACAGGTCTATACTGCTTTCTCCCATCATATCCTAACTGCAACCACACATAGCTATCCATCCACAGAGACTTCTTTCCTCGGTTCTTCATGTCTATTATAAAGCAACTTAACCAATCTAAAAGCTGGGTGAATTAAAATCATTGATGGTTTCCAGGGCCTAGCTGAGTTTCTGCTGGTTCATTGCAGAGCAATAGATTAGACAAAAAGGGTTCTAAACCTGGTCCAGAAATTAGAACTGTTGATTGAGTGGAGCAGACACGTAGTGGGCTTAGTGGTCTTTTAACCATTTGTGGTCTTAGGAGAAAGTCCAGACTAGTTGACAGAAGGCAACAGATAAAAAGAGTTAGTTTAATACTTCCTCTGACATGGGAACAGTCTACAAAGATTTAGTTACACAGTGTCCAAACAGGTGGACAGGGGCTGAAGAAGCAGAATCCAGCAGCTAATCACATATGGGTGGATTTGCCTGGTGTTCTCAATCATCAGCGCTTTGGTATCTTGTCCTGCTCTATTTCAATGGGCAAAAGTGTTACTCATGAAAACAGGGTGAAGGAGGCTGGAAAAATGAGGAAGCTGTGCAGCAGGCTACTAAAACTAAAAATGGAGAAAAAGCCAAAAGGAAGATAAACTTGATTATGAATCTCTGAAAGAGGGGTCAGCAAACTATAACCTGTGGGCTAATCCAGCCCTCTGCCTAATTTGTAAATAAAGTTATACATGCTGCTCAACTTATGATGGAGGTTACATCCTGATAAGCCCAGTGTGACTTCAAAGTATTAAAAGTCAAAAATGCATTTAAAACACCTAAACTACCAAACACAATAGCTTAGACTAGCCTACTTTAAATGATTTCAGAACAGTTCCATTAACGTACATCTGCTCAAAATAATGCAACACAAAGCCTATTTTATGATAACTGTTGACTACCTGATGTAATTTATTATGTATACTGTTTTTACACCATGCTGCAGTTAAAAAATTGTTATTTAACCATCATAAGTCAGGGCCATATATATATTGAAACACAGCTAAATCCATTTATTTG
The DNA here is from genome assembly GCF_987537825.1 of Furipterus horrens. NCBI lineage: Eukaryota > Metazoa > Chordata > Mammalia > Chiroptera > Furipteridae > Furipterus > Furipterus horrens. Next base: position 169,484,912 of record NW_028327174.1, on the reverse strand, counting down.
CATATTGTCTATGTCTGCTTTCCTGCTTAAAAAACAAAGCTGCATAATTGAACAGAGATTGTATGGCCTACAGAACCTATAACACTATCTGGCCCTTTATAGAAAAATGTTTGCCTACTGGTGCTCTAGAATGTGAGTTCCTGAGAGCCAAGTGTTTCATCCATCTTGTCCACCTCTTTATTTTCACCGCCTACAATAGTGCCTGACACATATTAGTACCCAATCAGGATTTGTTAAGTGAATAAATGAATGAGTGAGCAAATGAATGAATGAACCCCCAAATGTGAGGGATCTCATACTTTCCATGTTCCTTTCTCCAAAAAGCAGGACTGATCATGGATGGGGTCACTCTCAGTTGTGGAGAAAACAAAGTTTACAGAGAACATACCAGAACTTGAAGATCATTCTGAAGGCAAAGAGAGGTTTTCAGACATTCTTAACAGCTATACCAGCAGAAACCTCCCCTGTGTGTTTATTTCTAGAAGTTAAGGCTAATTTTAAATATGCAGAATTAGCTAAGCACCATGATAGTTTTCACCAATGAATTCTAATGGTTAATTATGCTTAGTCTCTTAATGGTTTTCTCTCTCCACCAGGGCCCTTCCTGCTGGCTCAGCTCAGAGGGCACAAAATGATACCTACTGATTTTATTTCTTTAAAAAGAAAAAAAAAAAAAACCTTTGAATTCACTGCAGGTTTTTTCCCCTTTACTTATTGATCCTTGTTTTTAATGATAATTAAGAACTGATAAGGAAAGAATATAAGAATGGCAACCAGCTAAGTCATGTTCAATTTTTAGTTTTTATATGCCTGCAGCCAACTTTTCAGACCTTGAGCTTGAATGAAAGTTGGTATTAAGTGATTGCTCTTCCTCCTCAACCATCAAAGTTTCTAAAAATGTAAAATAAAGGCCTCATTCTTAGAATCAGAATTTGACAAAAATATCAGATTCTGTATAAGGCACCCTACTCTTCTAAGCCTCCTGGATGAGTATGTATTAAAGGACCGTGTGATCCCTTCATTGGTCAGTTCTCTCAAGTTTTTTATCTTAAGGGAGAAGGGAGATTATGCTACCAATGACAAGTTTTCACACTGGTAAATGTGACCACCTCTTAGTCTGTTCAGGCTGTTATAACAAGAATATCACAGACTGGATGGCTTAAAGAACAGAAGCTTATTTCTCACAGTTCTAGGGTCTGGGAAGACTAAAAGCAAGAAGCTAGCAGACTTGGTGTCTGATGAGGTCTACTGCTTGGTTCATAGATGGCATCTTCTCATTGTGCCCTCACATGACAAAAAGAGGAATCATCTCTCTCATGTATCTTCTTATAAGAGCACTAATCTCATTCATAAAGGCTCTACCCTCATGACCTAATCACCTTCCAAAGTCCCCACCTCCAAAGACCATCACACTTCAACATATAAACTTTGGGGGGACACAAATATTAAGTCCATAGCACGTCTTCTTCCCCATCAAAGCCCTAACATTAGTAAATAAAATACCATATATGCTTTTTAGGCCTCCCTGGTTGCTTGGAAGAGTTCTTATTGGTTTACATATTTTGAGGTTTGCAATGTATTGGCTGTTGCTTCCAACCAACATGTAACTATTCTCTTCACTTCTGTACTCAGTGTGCACTGTTTACAGTATCTGCTGTAGTGGAAAATTGAGCACCATAGATACCAGAAACTAACTGTAAAATTGAACAGAAAAGGGAAAGTCATGGGAGTGGAGAAGAGATGGGCAGTCAGATCCTTTGCATCTATGACTGTGCCCACCTATTTGACAATTGTATTTTAGCACATTCAAATCTGGAGTTACATGAAATTGGAGCAAGTCAGTTGTTGGCTTTCTCTGAATCATGGTGTTGGAAGGAATCCAAAGAGGCAATGTGGTTTTTTTTTCCCTCCAAAAGAGTTAGCACAGAAGTGTTAACAGTTTAATTAAAATGAGACCTGACGACATCTTGGAGGAGTTTGTGCAACTTTCTCCTCCCTCAGTTTACCTCTCTATGATGGTATAAATCAATTTTCAAGACCTTTAGGGATTTAGTTACTAAGCATCTCACCCCCTTTTAATACACTTTTCACATTAGTGATGAAGAACATTTCTGTAAAGCTATTGTAATAGTACTGAGAAGTAGAGTTGGAAGAGTAAAACCCATTTCTGTGGCTAATGGATGTTTAAGATATGTATCAACATATGCAAAATAAATTGTTTCTTGCAAGGTATATAAGACTATCCCTTAGCACAGTGCCTGGCATGTAGCCAATGCTTAATAAATTCTTTTTATTATTGAGACATTGGAGAAAGTGAATTAGTATAGTTCTTAACCTTTTTCAAAGAGAACTATTACCATTGATGTCTATTGTAAATCCTTCATGAAACCTGCAGTAGACATTTCCTGCCATCACAAGTAATTTCCCAGAATGGAAAACCCTCCTGCTCTATCACACCAATGAGTTGTTATTCCAGGTGATTCTTTCTTATTCATTCATTTATTCTCTCAATTATTCATTTATTCAACACACATTTAGGGAGTTCCTGTTATATGTTAGTCTCTGAAGACCCACATATATAGTATATACACAAAAAGGTTAGTTATGTATAGCTAAAATAGATAATTGAATGGAGAATAGAATTTAAAATATTATATAAAGTATAGCACTGTTTTATGTAAATCATTAATATTAAACTAGATACATCCATCATGCTCTCTGTATTCTATAATATTAAATAATTACCATGTATCAAGCATTGACTCATTGCTCTAATATATTATTTAATTTCATCCTCAAAATATCTGCAGATGTAACAATCATATCCCCATTTTACAACTGAAGAAACTGAGGGTAGGAAAGAAAAACGAGAAGAAAAAGGAAGACTCAGAGAAGACAGTATGAAAAGAGTGCAAAGAGGAAGGGGGTGAGGAGGAAGGGGTAGGTAGGGGAAAAGACTGGAAATGAGCATCCAATACCTTTTTGCCAAAATCATACAAGTCAATGATTAGATTTTATACAAGTAAAAAAAAAAAAAATTCTGCTTTACATTTAAAGAAAAATGTAAAAAACCTTCTTCAATTCATTTTCTACTTACAGCATCTTTACTGTATCTTACATGGACTGTACCATTCTTACCAATGGCCTGACAACATTGCAGTAACATGGAATATTGAGAAAGAAACTGATTTCTGAGAGAATGTGTTTTTCTTATATATGATATAGAATTTTGATTTGGGATTTAAAATATGTAATTTTGAACAGACATATAAAATTGTTTCACAATGTGGACTTCATAACAATATCCCATTTTCTGAGCAAATATTCAGAGGTGTGTTTACTGCAGTTCATTGTTTCCATGAATGGCGGGATGGGATGGAAAGGACTTTGAGGAGAGGGATTTTATGGGAATATTTGGGAAAGATTTACAGCCAGAAGATGGAAGGTCATACGTGAAATGGTTTAAGAATAGAAGGGGCCTTCAGTGCCTAAATCTAGGGTATTAATTTTATAGAAAAAGAAAACATATCCAGAGGGATTAAGTCACATGTCAATATTCTTCTCAGAAGGGTTCCCAGAGAGGATAGGTAGCAGGTTATCTTGGATGACACTGATTTATATAAAGTTTCTTCAGGTGACAAGGAGAGGGACTAGAAGAGGCCTTAAGGGTCCTTCATTCACATTTGGGGTTTTGAGATTCCTTCTGGGAATTCAACTTTTTGTCTCCTCTCCAATAGCTTCTGGTGGTGAGCAAGAATAGAAGAAGGGGAAAAGAGAGAAAAGAAGGAGAGAAAAGAAGAAAAATAAGAAAGAAAGAGAGGAACTAACTAGAAATGTTTACATGATTGAGTTCTTATTAAATGTGCAGTATGTTGGTAAACATTTTATAACTTTTTTAATCTCACTAATTTTTTAACTACCAACAAGATAGAATCAGTGGAAGTACATATTTGCTACTGAGTTTGAAGCTGACCCAGTGTAGGATATGGTTTAGTGGTCTGTATGGCTTTTACACCTGAGGTTTGAGCTTGAAGTCCGCCAGGCAGGCCATTGGGGAGAGAAGATGGATGTAAATTAAGGGTGAGCATGACCAAACCAGGATCCACAAGGATGAGCTGGAGCCTTGTGAGGTCCACAGGGATGAAAAGAATCAGTATTGGTTCTTGTTGCTTTTGACCTTGATGATGTCAGGGTCCTGCAGAGGCTTGGAGACCTTTGCTGTGAAGCTAAACACACACCTCACTCAGGAGTCAGAGAAGATGAAAGAGGATTGGAGGAAGTCGCAGAGCTGCAGGCCTGGGTGTGGCCTCATGCCACTGAGGTGAGCCCGCAGGTAACTGATGAGTTGTGTGAGCTACAACATGGTTGCTGCTTCTCTTCCACCCTCTAAATCATCCACAAAAAATTGTCTCTTGTGACTTATGCTAACCAAAGACACACAGAAAAGGTATTCTAAGCATATAATTCTATCTAGCCAAGTTAGCATATTACAGAGCCACCACAGAGGGTTACTATTTTCTTTATTTAACAGGTGAGAAAATTGAGGCACAAATGGGTTAAGCAACATGTCACAGAATTAGGACATTATTTATTAGCCCTAAACCCTGGAGTAGCAATACTAGCACAGAACAATGGACTCCCTTGACTTTGAGACTGCCCAAGAGACCTAAGAGGCTTGGAACTTGCTGAGGGACAGCCCAATGGACAAAGTGCCTTAACTGGTAGAGAATGAGGGCACATGGATCTGATAACCTCAGGCAACAGAGGCACATGGTCACCTGTGAAGATGCAGAATGCAGAGCTGATGCCCACGACAAGTTGGAGGAACCGCTGAGGACAAAAGAAGATCTCCTGTCTGGATTCTACAAACATCTAGCCAAAACTACTATGTTAAATAAGAAATCTATAAACTTAGGTGTCACCCTAGGAGAAATAAAAGAGTGGGAGAATTCTGAATTGATTGGGTACTCACCCAAAAGGGACCCATTGAATCTAAAATTGACAGAGTTTAATATGAAGTGATTATTCAATTATTCAAGGTTACATTTCTTTTTCTTTTTCTTTTTTTTTTCTTTTGCCTTTAGCAGTAATAGGGATTTGTAGCTATTTAATGTTTTGTCATAGAGGAATAAACAGCATTGTATTTTTGCTCCACTGAGTTATGCAATCCAGTGACATCCTCTCTAAGGATGGTTAGAAGCAGGGACTGTGGATGAAGACTGAGTGTCATTTTCCCAGCACAACCCTCTTTACTAACCATAGGAGATCGGGGAAGTCATTCATTCATTCTCTGCGTTCATTTCTTGGTTGGGAAAAATCAGGGTAAAAATAGCACCTCACTTGTTACCTGAGAATTTAGTGAGCTTCTCTGAACTGCACTTGGCAGCATCAAGGAAGGTGGCCTCATTGCCTAACCCTGGGTGGCACACTTACATCGTGTTCTCTATGAGAACTGCTCCCCCCTGATGCTGGCAGTCCTGCTGCTGTGGCTGGCAGATAGCCTCAATAATGTTGGCCACTATTATTTTAAGTATCATTACTGAATTCATGTTTCATGACATCCTCTGGGATGTCCTCCCTGTCTGCCTACAGCCTGGGTGAAGGGCTTGTGAGCACTTGTGAGGTCCCGAGAGCCCTGCCCTTTGCCTTGTTGTCTCACACACTAAACTATGAGCTCCTTGAAGGCAAAAAATCATGCCTTTTATTTATCTGCCTTTAGGCCAAATACAACTTAGGGAACTTATGCACATGGCTGAGTAAACACAGCCATTACATAAAAAGGGAGCATATGAGGCCAGGCCCTCTAATCTTAGATCTAGTGACTTTCTTATCACACATTTGGGGTTTTGAAAATAATAGAAAAGTGGATGCTAAGACAGGGCAATCAGCTGGGGAAAGGACCAAGACAGTAGTGTATTTGTTTCCTATTGCTGCTATAAAAAAATCACTGCAAATTTGGTGTCTTTAAACAATAGAAATTATTTTTGTCATAGTTGTAGAAGCCAGAAGTCCAAAAGCAGTATCACTGGGCATTGGCAGGGTTGTGCTCACTGTGGAGACTCTTAAGAAACAATTCATTCCTTGCCTCTTAAATCTGTGGTGCCTGTGGATTCCTTGGCTTGTGGCCTCACCATTCCAGTTTTCAAGACCAGTATCTTCAAAACTCCCTCTGCTTCATCTTCACATAGCCTTGCCTTTCATGTGTATCATGTCCACCTTGCTTTTCTCTTACAAGGACAGTTGTTCTTGCAGTTAGGGTCCACTTAAATAATCCAGAATAATCTCAAAACCCTTGATCTTAATCGTATCTGCAGAGACCCTTTTTCAAAACAAAACAAAACAAAACAAAAAAAAAAAAAAACAACATGTACAGGTTTCAGAGATTTGGAACTGGCTATCTATATGAGTCATTATTCAGCCTACTACCAACTACAATCAGTGATAGGAACTTTCTGTAAAATGACCTGCACTATTTTTTTCCTGTTTCAGTGTGGAAGGAAGCAGTTATGGCTCAATTCCCAAGAAATTTCCTGGTATTGTGTCATCCTGAGGCCCTGGGAAGATAGTCCATGACTGTGACTTTGTTCAGCTTTCCTCCCTGAGAAGCAGAGCTACTTAACTGTGCACAGTCAAATTACAAACATTCACTGTGCATCTTCCATGAACGTGACATTGACTTGGATGTGTACTGGAGATAAAAGGATGAACAAAACAAGATGAGGAACTGTCTTGAGAAAAAGTGAAAGGAAAGATAGAACTCAGAGGCATGCATATAGCTACTAGTCAACAAGTACTTGATTAAAATCCCAGGATGATCTTAAAGTCCAACCAAGTAGAAATTTAGTTGAAAAATGGAACCTGGTCCCATTTAAATACCATCTAAATGTCCAGTTTTTCCAGGCGAGTCTGGTAAACACTGTTGACAAGTCAGTTGAAGATGTCTTCATCAAACATCTGCAGAAAATGCAGGTGACAGATCTGAGTTCTTCTTGGTACTTTTGTTTCTGCTAAGCTAGAGCTCAAAATAGTGTCTGCATAGGACTGTGGGAACACATTAGGTTCTGGATTGTTTGGATATTCCTTATAATTGATGTTGAATTAGAAAAGATGAGTAGTTGACTTAGGGTGGGCATTTATATACCTTCAATTATCTTGCTTGTAACTTTCCCTGTAATTTATTTTCAAAATGAATTTAGAATTGGTTTGGAAAATTATTGATGCATATGAAAATCAAGGTGGCATAAATATAGCAGATTTAGTAGAAGTACATAAAAAAATTAGGACTATTACATGTAAATTTCAAACATTAAAGCATAGTCCCAAATAAGCCTCTAATACTATTCATTGTGAAAGAGGTTTTGGTATTGGAAGGGTGTGTTTTGGTTATATTCATAGAGTTTTTGTTTCTAAAAATAACATTCTGAGACAATGTCTTCTATTGCATAAAAATCTCAATCTGTCCATGTTTCTTCTTATTGAATTTTACTTCCCAGGTACCGCTGCCAGAAAAAGCTCTCTTTCACTTTATACTGCCTCTTCTCAACCCTTCAGCAGCTTTCTCTGGTGAATCCTCACATTCAACAAGGGAGCACAGCAGGGCTTTTAAACATGAGAAATCTGCCTTATGAATCTTTGGTTCACTATTAAACAACTATCAGTTGCATAAGACTGTTTTTCAATTTGGAGCTTGATGCATCTTGACTGGAATTTGTGAAGTTCCATGTCAAAATTTAGGATGCTCCTGGAAAGGGTGATAGGAGGGGCTATTTATACTGGCTTCTGGGGCACAAAGGACACAGTGACACAGTGACAGAACCAAAAGTGGAAGCTGTCCATCACAGTCTTAAGCTTGCATTCTGCTAGGAAAAATTACTCACAACTTAGAAGCAAGGCAAAAGGATGACTATGTGTCCTTTAATATCATGCTGAAGCATTGCCTCACAAACTTGTTGAAGGGACAACAAGGGAAATGTAACTTGGTTTGCATAATCAATTAAGATCCAGATAAGATGTGGTCAATTTCTTTCCTGAAACAAGATAGATACCCGTAGGATATGATTTCATTGCTCTGGGGTACATTTACCAGTTAGTTTCTAATTTAGGAATCTTATTTTAGCATTTCTGTATTTCCCAATTGACCACAAAATTCCCAAGTTTTCAAATTCTCCTTTTGAACTGGTGTTGTCATCCTTTTGTTTTCCTTATTCATGAGCCAAATGAATCTTTGGCACATGTTCACTGTATATTGTGTGAAATTGTTTTTAAGTTTTTTGAAAATTATATTTTCATACCTGTTACCAGCCCACACTGCCTACACTGAACTATGACCTAATATTATTTATATATTTCTTGATACCTTGTAAATGGCTTAATTATATGGTGTTGTGTGTTTGTTATGAGCATTAAATTCTTCAATGTAAACATTTAAAATATGGCACAATTTTTGTGTATTTGCTTTGACATCAAAAAAAGTGGTTTTTATTTTATTTTATTATATTATTATTACTTTTTTTTACTATATCATGAGTCTCAAAATAATGAAAGAGGCCTCTCTTGATGTCTGAGAAAACCTGGCTGATCATCACATCTGAAATGTGCCCCCAAATTGGAGAAATTCTCTCCCTGTTGCTGATTTGTGAGTGAAATTTTAAAGACTTACTGAGTAGTGAGAAACATTAATACATACCCCTCTTTACTGTCCTGAAATAAGAACTTAAGGATGTCTCTTAAACCTTTTCCCTTTGACTTTATTTTTTATGTCTCCCTCACAGTCTAGGTACCATTAACACCTAATTTCAAAGTCATAGGCCAAAAGCATGACCTTTCTCAGAGGAATTCCAGAGAAAAATACTTCTTGAAAATGGCCTCATGGACTATTAGGAACCTGAAGATAGAGACTAGGGATTAGAGACCATCTTCTAAGGCTGTCTTTACTACTGAACTTTGTGTTCTTGGCAGGAGCCCTTCAGATCCAAGCAGTGCATCACTTGTATAAACAGCAGCTCTGGATGGGGGGCTCGCAAGAATCACAAATTCAGCATGGCTAGAGCAGAACTCATGATATTCTTTTTCTTGTCTTCCCCTTCTCAGTCAATAGTCCTTATTTTCTCATGACAAACCATGGAGTCAATCCCAAAATACCCATCTCCCTGACGTAGCCCAACCAGACCTCAGTGATTCTACCACTGTATTCATCCACACTGCCCCATGTGCATTGTCAACAGCTAAGGTAAGACAACATTCTTTCTCTCCTGAGCGACAGCCATAGTTTCCTAATTCATCTACCCATGTCAGTTCTTACCTTCCTCCAATTTTGGTCAATATACATTATTAACTGTTCATTAGCTCACTGATCCTGTAGAATGAAGCCCCTCTGTGATGGGACCCACCCCCCCTGTATGATTTATGCCACTTACCTCTCTCCCCAAGCTTATTTGCTATTCTCTCCCTTTGCTCTCTTATCTCTTAGCTGCATTGGCCTTCCTTCTGTTCCTTGACTATACCAGGTTCCATACTGCCCCAAGGTTTTTTTTTTTTAATTGCTGTTTCCTCTGCTGAGAACACTCTCTTCCATCCTTGCTCCCTAACAGATAACTTCGTGACCACCCCCCTAAACTGGGTCAGGACCCCTTGTATCAAGTTCTCACTTTACTCCATATTCCTGTATCATAATGTTGACCACAGTGGAAATTGTAATAGTATCTTAGTGTTTCAATAGTCAATGTATCACTGGCATATGGAAATCTGTATATTTTTTCCTTTCTTCCTCTCTTTGTGTTTTGGTGTAGAGTCATTTTACCCATCCTTGATGCACAGATGACTCTTTCCAGGTCAGAGTGAAAAATATACCTCCTTTCTTCTACTCTTTCTACTGCATGTAGACCAGGCAATCCTTTCTAAAGTCTAAGGGTGTCATACCCTTGAAAGAAAGACAAAATGTTTTCTGCTAAAAATTGTTTGGGAACAGGTCTCATAGGGACTCAAACTTCTGATGGCTGAGGTTCTGTTGGAACACACATAGGGATTTTGAGTTAAAATAGTAAGAAGTTGAGAACAGGGACTTAGGACACCTTGGGTGGGGCAGGGAAGTGAGAAGAAGGAGAGGCTTCTAGATATGAGGACTTCCCATGCACATCTTGTGTGGGGCCTGATCCAGACTAGTTCTCCATGAATGGATCTGCTGCTAGAAGGTGTCTGGCAAGTGGACCGAGGGGGAGGGCCACCCGAGAGCAACAAGCTCACCAGGCAGCATTCATGCAAGTGGCAATTCCAAGTCACTTGCATGTAGGCCACTCTCTATCCCCAATGTGAGGAGAGTTCCAGGGCATCTGTAAATCTAGGGGACCTCTGGAGCCCTAATGGGGACTAAGGAAGAGTTAGACTTCTAAAGAGTCTAACTGAATACTCTGGAGCACTCTGAGCTGATGTAGAGTTCATCCTACTCTGTAATAAGCAATGTTGATTTTAATAACTGTATGTCCTCCAATTCCACTCTAGTGCAATGTGACTTCCAAGAGATCTGGGACTGTCTCCTGATCTCTGCCACGTACCTATTGCTAACAGCAACTCGACAAAATTCCTGTTAAAGTCCTCCCTGGGAAGATGGGGAGATTGGGTCACATAAGTGGTTATTATGGCAGTCTTAGCCTTAGAAGTACCCCTGATTTTAAAAGAATCTGACTTAGAACCCCAATATGAACATCAGTTTAAAAAGAGAGTGTTCTGGTTGAGGAAGGAGTGGGGATTTAGCCCTTACCATCTCACAGACCCCTTACCTTCCTTGCTGTTTCCTTCAGTCATCCTGATCTGGGCCTCCAACACCCACAGGAATGGATATTCTATTAACAAGCCTGCCCTTCAAAGAGCTGCATAAAGCTTTCCAGTTACAACATGCTTTCCATTATGTTATTCTCACTAAATCAGTGACTTCAAAATGCATTCTGTTCTAAGACTATGAAGTTAGTGTGGCCTGCCAATGAGTTAAGAAAATTGTAAGCTATAAGTTTTAAGAATGAGGCTATTTTTTGATGCTTGAGAGTGGAATTCCTGGCCTCCAAAAACAGATTTGTTACCACACCGTGATGAGCTGATTCTGATATTTCAATGAAATGGGGAAATGTTGCCCATGGCTGTGGGCCTGTCTCACACCCTCCAGATGGTCAGTAAAGGTTAATCTACCCAATTCTTGCTTTGGACAGGGAGGCCTCTCTGGATTCTTTGATTAGCTCTTGCATTTAATGCCCTTGCCTCATCTTAAATCCCCAGCCCTTTTATACTTAGATCTCAAGAATGAGTGTAAGAACTCCATTCTGCTAAGTCTGGGCTCCATATTTTTCCATGCCTTAATCAAACCCCCTGTCTGTCACATGTGTCTGGACCCAAAACAAACTCTGCTGTACTTTTTCCAAGATCTGTTACCAAGACCAAGAGTGTTATGCTTTCCACCTCTTACACTTACTCTTAATCACTGGCTTTTAGACTTAGGGGACTGTCCCCACTGAGTAAAGATAATAGTGTTTATCTTGCATTTCTTAACATGCTGGGACCAGATTTTCAGCATAATGCCAGCCCCTTGAGATATACATGCAAATTAGCTTAGATCCAAGTGCTCCTGATCTGTAAGAAATTATGGAGGATTAGAGCTAGTCACTTGTAGGAGAACATGTTTTATATTGAAAATATGACTCATGGCTCTAGGATGGGCAATTTGGCTAACATCTTCTTCCCTTAACACAGCTGACTGAGAGAAGCACCTGGATCCTGAACTTCTAATATCTGTAGATGTTCAGAAAGAGGCCCAAATTCCCCATACTATAAGAGAAACCAGCATTCACATCTTCATAGGTAAATATGGTTATAATTTTAGACCTCAATTTTAATATTTGATGGACCCTTAAAAAATATCACCTGTGCTTTTTTATTGAAAAGATAATCATGTTGTTCTCTAGCTTTGCTCTGAAAATATTTCTGCCCAACAACAGATGGAATTTGATTGATCTTCATAAGAGCAATTTCTATAGACCCTAATTACCCTGATTGAACATTATGGCTTCCAAATTCTTTTAGCGAGGGGACTCCTGTCTCAATCAACCACCCAATGCCATTTCGTGACATCTTCCCTTCCCCTTTGTTCCCCACTCCTGCCTTTTCTCCAAATGAATGATCCCATTACACTAATGAGGAAATTCAGGCTTGTGGCTGGTAAGTTGTGAAGCCAGCAATTGAATCTGTGTTTCCAAAGTTATGTTTTTCACAATCTCTGGAATGGTTTATCTATAAAATCTTTCCTCCGCCAATATTCTATCCATTTTAACTTTTTTCTTCTCCATTTATTTCAGCCCATCCACCTATTTTCCACCTCCTCCTCACAAATCACTTCCACATTCTGCCACTTTTTTTTCTTCCATTCTTATTTTGCAACAGCAGGAACAGCCAGAGGAAAAGGAAAATCAATTGGCGAGGGCTGGAATTTAAAACATAATGGTTTCTGTTCTCCATCCATTGCACTAGATATTCAAGGATCCCAGAAGCTTTCCAAAAAAATACACTCATCTAAATTTGTTGTCATAAAATAAATGTCCTAAGAGAACATTATTCTATTGGGGAATAATACTCCCAAGTCATTGGGAAAGTGCCATAATGCCCCTGAACTGAGCGAAAGGGATAAATGACTTGGATTTATTTATTTATTTATTTATTTATTAGCATTTATGAATATCTAATATGCTAACAAGTTATACTGTAAACAGAGACAGTTTTGACTTAGTCTACAGAACAAATATTAAAAGAACCATGATATACGCATTGTTTAGGTGTTAACACTGCTTCTCAAACATCTGCCATTCATATGACATGCTCAAAATTTTGCCATATCTTGAACCACATATTGTTTCATCAATACTTTTCTTTATATATACTTTCTCATTTTTACACAAACAAATATATTTCTAAAAGAAACTTCATATTGCCCTGGCTGCTGTGGCTCAGTGGATTGAGCGTCAGCCTGCAAGCCAGGTGTCGCTGGTTCGATTCCCAATCAGGGCATGTGACTAAGTTACACGTCAGGTCCCCAGTTGGGGGCATGAGTGAGAGGCAACCACACAGTGATGTTTATCTTCCTCTCTTTATCCTTTCCCCTCTCTCTAAAAATAAATAAATAAAAATAAACAAACAAATAAATAATTTAAAAAAAAACTTTATATCAATAGACAGTTGGAAAACAAGACTGTAAGCCTCCAGGTCTAAGACCTTTTCTCTCTCTACTTCCCTCCCTCCCTCTACTCCTTCTTCCCACTTTTTTTAAAGGAGACTAGCAAGGGTTAGAATGTGTGGAGCAAGTAATAGTCTTGCATTGGGTTTTCCTCCTACTTGGAATCAGAATGCATGAAGAGACTTTCAAATGAGTCATATTTTGCTATGCAATTTTGTACTATTTAGTATACATTATGCCCTTACAACCCCAAATAATCTTTCATACTACAGTGGTATGCTTTCCTCATGCTGAGAAGCCCAGTGAGTCTCACTCACTTATTCATTTATTCACTCATATTCTATGAGCAGAATTATTAGTTTCTTATAAATATTCTATAGCTAGTGAATTTCCAACTTGCATGCCACAAGACTTCATTCATTTAAAATACTCCACAGTTCATATTCTTACTACTTTGCAGTGACCCTCTGAGTCTTCTCCTCCCTTTTAATCAGCTCATGTTAGTTCTGTGTTTTAATATGAACAACTTGAAGTCAAAGAAGTTTTCATTCCTTTAGCCTGATACAATTCTGAACTGTGCTGCCCCACTTAGACACAAAGTGAGTGAGCTCACCATGCAACTGCCCTGCACTGTCTCTCAGTACATAAATCCTCAGTCACAGGCATAATTACTAAAATATCCAGAGTGATTTCCTCCTTCTGGAAGCCTCTCTAGGGCCTAGAACCCCTCCTACTAGTGATGTCAGATTTCTACCTATGGCACATGGTCAAAGTGATGGGAACTGGTTGCTGAGCAGCCTCTCTAGGGCAACATGAAGAGCAATGAATGACAATTTAGACAGTGAAGTGTGTGAGTAGGATTCCATTTGTACAAAGCAAAAGCAAAAATAAGTTTGCATGTGAACTTTTAAGTACTTGTTACTTAGATGTGTTTATTTTCTGTAAGTAACTATCTTTCTTCTGAATCTTCAAATAAGTAGAAAGTGGGAACTTAAACTTACCAATTAATAGATTTTTTGATTCCCAAGCTATTTGTGCATATGAAACACCTCCTGCCCATTTAGCATGGTCTCTTTTAGGGTAACTAGACTATGAATTCAAAGTTTCACCTTCCTCTTTTCCAACCTCCTTCCAAAATGGTGAGGTTATCACTGGAGGCTCTGGCTGACAATGGGACAATGGACAAGGGTGGCCCATCCAGGTACTGTGCTTTGCCACTGTGCTCTGGGTGAGAAGCCCACTTATTACCAGACACAAGCTTAGTCTCTGCTAAAGTCCCTGCTCAAAGGGAAGCTCCATGAGAACAGGGATTTTACATTGTTTGGCTTATCCCTACCTCTTCAGTACCCAAAGCTGTGGCAAGTACATTATAGGTGCATGAAAATTATTTGTTGAATAAATGAGTGTAATTGGGTCCCTTGTCCTGCTGACTCTGAGTTACACTGTTACTATTGAGGCCCCAAACTTGGTGGCCTACCTGCCCAGTCCCAGGCTTGTGCCTGCCCCCAGGCCTCTCATATCTCCCATCACACTGGGGACCCACACAGAAATTGTCTTCTTCCTGATGGACTTAGACCCAGGACCATATAGAAAAAGAGACTCCAAAGAATATATTTTCTGGGGCCCTCCTATAGTGCAGAGAATAACTCAGAAGTGCAGAAATGGTAATATTGAGTTGATAAGAGATAGCTCAGCTTACCTTGCTTAAAAATTTAGAAAAACTTTTCTCTCTTGCTAAAGACAGTTGTCTTTCTCCAGGTTTAGAGATCCTATTTTTATTTGTCAGAAGGAGCACACTAACGTGTTGTAGTTTCTCTTGTAGGAAATATAATTCTCAA
This sequence comes from Furipterus horrens, assembly GCF_987537825.1. Classification (NCBI taxonomy): domain Eukaryota; kingdom Metazoa; phylum Chordata; class Mammalia; order Chiroptera; family Furipteridae; genus Furipterus; species Furipterus horrens. The sequence goes on along the minus strand of NW_028327174.1, from coordinate 169,469,864 downwards.
GGCAATGAGTTGTTTCCCAACAGAAAGGAGACCGGTTATGTTCAAAGCAATACAAGAAAGAAAGACATTATGTTTTCAAGTGAATTAACCAAAAATTTGTTATATATGGGCATATAATTTTCACAAATACAGATAAAGATATGAGAGGTTTAACACAACATTATTAACATTTCTTCCTGGGTGGGGCGGGGGGCAGGGGTTATGCACATGTTTAGTGTTTGGATGGCTACAAATGAACACTGTCACTTCCAAATCAAAATCTTGATAGGTTAGAAAAGTGTTATAAGAGTAAAAATGATAAAATAAACTGCTTGAATCCTCTTCAGAGTCTTTTTTTTTTATATTTTATTTATTTATTTTTAGAGAGAGGGGAAGGGAGGGAGAAAGAAAGAGAGGGAGAGAAACATCAATGCGTGGCTGCCTCATGCTCGCCCCCAACTGGGGACCTGGCTTGCAACCCAGGCATGTGCCCTGACCGGGAATCAAAACAGCAACCCTGTAGTTCACAGGACAGCACTCAATCCACTAAGCCACACCAGCCAGAGCCCTCTTCAGAATTATATGTGTGTTTATGTGTTTGCTCGGAAGCAGTAGTTGGAACTCTCAGGTGCAGGAAGATCACTTGGGAACTGAGTAAAAACCCTAAGGTCTGATCTGCACCCCAGATTAACCAACACCAGTTATCTTGAAATGGAGCTTGGGGTGATCCTCATGCACAGTGGACACTGACAACCACACTATGGCATGAATGGTGGTCACAATGAGCTCCTGTCAAGAAGTCTTCCAGTAGAGGTACACTCGACAAAGAAACCCTCAGACTGAGTCCTGTGACCTTACCTGCCTCACTCCCTACCCTCAAAGTGGGGCTGTAGACATACACCTTGGGTCAACAGTAAGCAATGCATTGCCAGAGCTGTTTCAATGCAAGTCATTAATTTCTATTACAAACATTTATCAAATATTTACCGGACGTATAGGGCATACCCATAGCATGGATCCTGTTGTAATGTCCATCACAGGGCTCAGGGGTTACGAGGACATGATGGGGTGAGTGCGTGAATTGAAGTCTTTGAAGAAGCTGGGGTCAATTGGCAAAAGCCCAAAGAAGTCTTCTGGGAAAGGTTTTGAAACACATAAATTTGGAGCATAGGCTAGAGAGTTGGAGTGATTATAACACAATCCTGTCACTCCATGTAATCTGGAGCCCAACTGAAAAAATATGTAATCAAAAGTGAGCTCAGACTTAGTCATTTTATTAGAATTGGATACAATCCTAATATTTCAAGGCCTCAGCAACACTAAACAGCAGGTTTCATAGTAAAAAGAAATGGGGGCAGTCTTGGGGTGGCTTATGACAGCAAGGGCTGACAAGAAGAGCCGTTAGAGGAAATCAGCAGCAGCGCTGTCAGGAGAAGTGAGTACCCTCAGCAGCAGCATTGTCACCTGTGTATTAGCTACTTCTGGTGCGTCCTAGGGACAGGAGACATCAGCATGCTAGCAAGTGCTGCCACAAGAGCCCATGGAGCACACGTGAGACAATTCCTGGAACACTTCTAGAAGTATTTGTCAGGAATTTGAGATGGAAACAGAACTAGAAATATATTCATAGTTTTATCACCAGTCTGATTCAATCTTGGGCCTCCCTCCAAAAAAATTTACACAAAATGCCAATTGTCCTTCACCAGCTTAGAGCTCTGAGCACTAAAACAGACACTTTGAGGACCTGGGAGAACAGGGCAGGCAGGTGTAGGGTGGCAAGAAGGATTCACCTGAGGAGGTGGCAGTAGGTTTTGCCCCAGGTGGGCCCATGTGATGCAGGATTAGGGTGGAAATTGTTTGTCTCTGTCACAACTCATCATTCCCCAAGGATATCAAGGAGTCTTCAGAAAAGGCCTCATCTCTTGGAATTCACCAATTAGCCTGCAGGTCTGTACGGCCCTTGGTGAGGTGGGGAGTCTCTGGTTAGGGGGTTGTTTGAGAATGTATTTGTGGTTTCATCTGAGTATAACTTCCAGTTACAACTTGTACCAACAAAAAAAGAATTTGTCACCAGCTACCCTCTAAACATGAGATTCAAAGTTCCAAATATTTATGAAGAAAATACAATGTTTCTTCTATTTTTTTTTTCTTTCTCTCTCAATGTCTCTGTTTGATTCTTGGTGTTTTTCTTATTTGTGATGAACCGTCTTCCTCCAGTTCTATGTCTTCTGTCAACAAGACTCAGGCAACTTGTGGGGTTTATGCTGCAACTTCCTTTTCGGTGAAAAACAGAAGGAAATGTGATTATGCTTGGAAGACCAAAGCATCATTCTGCTGCCTCATTTTTGTGAGTTCTATAATCTTATGTTTCACCCACTCTGAAGGAAAATTCAGAGCAAAAAGGAAAAAATTCAAAGATATCAACTTAGCTTTTACCTCTGCTCATTCAGTGATCCTCACAGCTAGAAAGAAAACAAGGCATTTGCCAAGACATGTGTTTAAAATATAGATAGATTTCAGTGAAATTTAAGTATATTTAAAACATATAAACTATGTATTTTCAATATATATTTAAAACTAAATAAATAATAAGACATGGTTGTAAAAACTAAAAGTTATTTTACATGTTTCAGTATAAGTATGATAACAATGTAATTATACTATTCACAAAACATTTCAGAATTTACAAAAATATTAATTTATCATGAAAAGAAAAATGAGGTCAAGGAACAAGACCTAAGATCAGAGTTGTAATGATGAGCATGTCCTTTCATTCCTTTTTATACTTCTTGGAGACTTTTTGTATAACTTTATTTAATGTCCCTTGTGGATGTGAAGCACCTTTCAAATGGCCCTCTGGCCCACCAGCGAGGCTTTGCTTTGGGTTAGCCTAGCCTTGATCTGCCATTGAGGGCAGTTTTGTGCAAGTGGCAATGGCCATGAAAAAAGACCTGTATTTTTTCACTCGGCTTGCTTTCTCTTCTTGTGAGGGCTTGGATGTTACTGGACCATGAATCCCACCCATAGCATAAGATGTTCAGCCTTCCCTCTTCTGGTCTCCTGCCTGTGGAGCCCAGTGCGCCTCACTCCTTACTTTTCAAGATTCTAATTCATTCTCTCACACACCACACACACTCTTCTCCCTCAACAACCTGTATAAAATGGTAAAGGGAAGAAAGACACATAAACTTACCCTGGCATAAAAACATGGTACAATTGACATGCAGTCCCAGCCAAACACACACACACAATAGAACAGGAGGTATAAATTTTAGTTAAGCCTGAAAGCATTGCCTCATCTACAACTTCATCAGATATAGGTCTGGAGGGCATGGAACATCTTTATAGGTTGATTGAAATTTTTGTGAATTAATAAGTATAAACCCAATAACTTTAACTTACTTATGAAACTTCTTGAGCAAAATTCTTATAGAAATAAATCTCTTCTAGAGAAGCTTTCTTAGGAAACTTCAGTATGGGCATAGATTCACTTGGGAGTGTTTATTAAAGGAGGAAATGAAGAGAAATAAAGACTATGTCCAAACAATGTAGGAATTAAAAAAAAAAAGTGTGAGGAGAGATTAAGAAAGGTGAAGTCAGCTATTCTTTGGCCTTGGGTTGAGGAAGGATTAGGGGTGTGGAGCTGTCCTGTTTTGCGGTGCAGTGACAAGTTGTTGCCCTGAGCAACAGCTATGTGACTTATGGATAAGGAAGGGGGTTGAGAAAAGTCCCCAAAGTGGAAGAGAGAATTGGTTCAATAGGGAAACCCTCAAGTTTTCCCATAAAGTAGTCAAGTTACTCTGTATCTTTAGGGTATGCACAGAACAAACAAACAAAGAATTGCATTAAAAACTTTGAGTTAAAAAAACTCCAGAAAGGTATCAGAATGTAGAAAGGAGAAACACACACTAAATACCCCTGTGAATTTATCATCAATAAAAAAGGCAAATTGAACTTCCCAGATTTGACTTAGAACTTAATGGGAGGTAGAACTTAAAAGTGTAAGAGTAGAAATTCACTGTGCATTGTACATGAGTACTGATGTCAGCTATGTAGTGTCTCATTTTGCATACATGAATAATACACACAGAGCCTTCATTTGTCTATTCATAAACGTGTTGCCATAATCCTGCTGAATCCTAAATTTTTACCTATGTTCTCCAACCTTGAGTGCCAAGGACACAAGCCTTTAAAGTTCTCTACAGGCCTGGATGTCTTGGTAATAAAACCCAGATTTGCCACATTTAGTCCTAGTTTTCTGGGGACTGGGAGTAAAAATGTGAACAAGTGGAGATGACCCTGATGCCGCATGAACTTTCTGAGGCAGGAAAACTGCAGTCTTTGAGAAACTCCTTAAATAGCTCTTCAAGAACACCCTGTCTGCCCAGACTCTCTGAACCTTCTCTGAGTGACTTGCCTGCAATGCATCTGAAGCGCTGTTCACATGTCTGTTCAATTTCCTCCCTACAAGAAGGAAAAAGGAACCAGACCAAATGCAATTTTAAAAAGCAGTGTAAAACTTTTGGCGAGGGACCTGAAAAATTTGGATTCCAATCCCATCTCTGTCACCATCTGACTGTGCACTCTTAGGCAAATTACCTCACTTCTCTGAGCCTAATGTTGCTTATCTTTAGAATGGATAGGTGGAGCTAGTGCTATAGGATCTTTCCAGCTCTTACATGTTAGGATTCTTTTTAAGCATACATTTTCATTTTTAGTACATGTAAAAAGAATACACCTTGGTTCCCATCACCTTTCTGAAACACCAAAAATCACCAAATTCCTCTGTACTGTCTTCTCTGACTTCAACTCCCCCACCTCAGAGGGAATGGCTGTTCTGAATATAGTGTTTATTGTTCCTTGCATTTTCTCTATATTTTAATTACATACAGGGTGGGGAAAAGTAGGTTTACAGTTGTTCATATGGAAAATAATACAATAATTGATAAATAACACAAGAATAAACTATGTTTTTCACGCACTCAGAACTATAAACCCACCTTTGCCCCACCCTGTATGTTTGTGCCCCTGAGTGATACAGGTCCCCCTAACACTATCTGAAGGTAGAGCATTCTTATGAAATATCTTGAAAACCAAAATGGCATTAAAGAAGAAGTCATTATCATTATTTATACAGAAAATTTTTGAGCATTCCCAGACCCTTCAAAAATAAACTACCAAGTCATACCAAATACACATAAATCTAAAATAACACTAAGATAAAGTAAAAACAGGAATAATATGATAAATACACAGCCTCTATAAAGTAAAAATAATTTATGTACAATGTAGTGTCCCTTATTAAAAAGAGTGTCTGGTTTCTCCTTAAGTATGTAATAATGGAACATTATGTTCCATACAGCCACTAATCCACACAAGCAATAGACTTTATATTTTCTTCATTACTAGATACTGACCAAGAGACCACCTTGCCACTAGCAGAATCAGTGGTAACTCCCACAGCTTTCAAAATTTTTTCTTTCTGAGTGAAAATAGTACAATGATGACATAGGCAATTTCAACACATACAATGCCATTATTTCATTCACCATAATCTAAAATTTTAATTATGAACAATTTTACACTAAGTCTTAACACCCTCATGAGCTCTCTTAAGCTTTTCTGATATGTTAGGACATATCTTCCTAATGGATGCACCAAACTAATAGAGATAAAGCACAGATGCTCATAATCACAGTTCAAAGTCAGGTGACTTAGTTGAGATTCTGAGTGTAATTCAGGGAAGCTCAACATTTAGGTTGGTTTTAATTGTTTACTATTACCAACATCAATATTTTGGTAGATGTAGACTTGTATACAAAGATATATACTTAGGAATATATAGTTAGAAATGGAATGGAATTGCTGGTCTCAAGGTGCATGCATGTTCAACTTAAGTGGACTATTTTTCTGAATTGTCCTCTAAAGTGGTTGTGTCACATGATATTTCCACTAGCAGGATATAAGAATACATGAACCTAGGAAGTGTGACTCTGATATGGCTTCTCTTGTTACGGCACTGTTATCCTTCCTTCTTTGGAGGTGAAAGATTTTGTCTAGTTCACAAAATGACAGTAATGAGAAATGAAAAAGAATTAATATGATTCACTTATTCCACAAATAATCTTGAGCACCTACTATGTATGTGGCACTGGCAAGTGCTGATGATCAAGACAGTTCTGCTCTTCTGGAGTTAAACACACATGTATTTATTAAATGTCTCCTTTGTCCAGGGAGTTTATGGCCTATTATTCTCATTTAATTCTTGCAATAGCCATTTGAAGTAAATATTGTCAACTCCATTTTACAAATGCAGGAACTGAGGCACAGAAAGAGCATATAACTAAGAATTGGGAATGGATCAGAACCTAGGCAAAACTGCAAATGTTCCATCTATTCCCCTGGTTGGTCCTTCTGCACTGGTTGTCTGAATGCCTCTGCACAGTAGAGGAAGCTAGTTGGTATGCTGGATTCACAATGGAATCCAGTGTGAATGGAAAATGCAAAAGCAGTGTGCCTACCTGACTTTCAGTTTGAGAAGCCTAGAAATCCCCAAGAAGGAGATGGTCTTTAAAGCTCTTGTATCTGGAATATTTTGAAACTCTTGAGAAGAGTTTTTATGTCTTCTCCCCTGCCATTTTTCTGCATCTTTCGAGATAACTCATGTTCGAGTATGGATGTCTGGGTTATGGTCTCTGAAAAACACTAGACACTCCTACCCTACAGAGATATGAAACTGCAGGTGCTGAATAATATCAAGTTCTAAAGAGCTGGAGTTTTGAGGTTTTTGTGTGCTTTTTCCCCCTATAACATCTTGAAAGTATTTTCTATGTGTCAACTACATATTCTAATCCTAAAAGAAAGATGTTGATATTTGGAATATACAATGTGCCTTTTTCCCTCAGCAAGGTGTACAATTAATTCCTTATGTTCTGGAATAAAACAGTGGGGCAGAAAGTGTCTTGAGTATCCCCAGAGTTTCCAGGCACACAATAAATATGTTTATCTTTTTATATTCAGAAGTGATCATTGCACACTCCTGCCTGCAGGAGAATGAATAACTGAGATTTCTTTCAATTGTTTTCCCAAAGAGAGTGCAAATGAAGTCATCAAGCCATCTGGTCGACCTTCAGCAGTCGTTTACTATATTCATTTAGCAGACCCACAAGTAAACTAAAATAATAAGAACTAGCCACAGAAATAAGAATCCTGGGAAAAGTTTGTGTTAAAAAGTTAATATTTATAAAAGAAGGAAATGGAAAAAGAGAATATAGCTTCCTCATACCTCATGCTCTCCTCAGTCTGCCTGTGTTTCACCATCTGTCCCTCAGTCCTGGCTCTTAGTTATGACTACTCCTGGTGCAGGAGGCTGTCATACTTCCCCACCCTGTAGGAAAGGGGAAAGAAGGAATCAAAATATTGGGGAGCGCTCTCTCTCTAATATCAGGCTTCTGCCTTTCAGAGGCTGAGGAGTTGCCCTAAGTCAAAGAATTTTGGACAGACAGCTGGAATTCAAAACAGGGCTGCCAAGCTTCTAAATCTCTATTTCTTTTCCCTCTCAACTCGCCATCATAGAGACCTAACCAGTTAATTAAAAACAAAAATATTTGACAGACTTTCCGGCCATTATGGAGGCGTAGACAGACACGTTGCATCTCCCTCCACAACTAAGAAGGAATACAACTACCTCAAAACTAGAAACAGCCAGAAGTTCCAGGAAATCAAACTTCATGGAAGTCCAACAGACAAAAATATAAAGAAGAAATACTCATCCAGACAGGTGAGAAGGGTGGAGCCGGAGCGGGGCAGACGTGGTGTAGTGGTGGCAGCAATGGTGGCAGCGGCAGCAGCAGCAGTGGAAGCGGCAGCAGCAGGCCAGCAAAAAGCTCAGTGACATGTTTTAAAAAGTCAGGAGGGGCACCGGGTAAACTCAAGCCTCATTGCTTCTGACTGTGCAGACCAGTGAGGGTTGGGGTGGAGGCAGAAACTGCTGATCTCAGTAGAGCCTGCTTGTTTAAAGGGCCCCCACAGTCCTGGAACATCCGCAGACCCACCCACTCAGGGAATGATGGCTAGGGCAGCAGCTAGAGGGGCACCGGTCCGGTGCGGGAGTGGGACAGGTGCCTGGAAAAGGGTCAAGTGCTGGGCAGGCAGCATTGTTCTCTCTCAGACCCCTCTCCCACATACAGCACCGCAACGTGGTGAAACAGGTTGTCCTGACTGATGAATCCCTAAGGCTCCACCTTTAACAATGTAACAGGAGTGACAGCTCCACCTGGGGTGTGGAGGCAAACAAACACAGGAGCCTGTCAGAATAAGGAGACAGAGAAGTATGGCCCAAAAGACGGAATGGATCAAGGTTCCAGTGGGAGAACTAAGCACCGAGGAGATAGTCAACAGATGAGGAGATAGACAACCTAACAGACACGGAATTCAAAACACTGCTGATAAAGATGCTCACAGACTTGACAGATATGCTTAAGAATGGCAAATGCATAAGGGAAGAAGTGAAGGCTATGCCTAAGTGAAACGAAGGAAAATCCACACAAAACCAATGGTGAAGGGAAGGAAACTTGGGTTCACATCAATGATTTGGAGCATAAGGAAGAAAAAAACAGTCAACCAGTGCAGAATGAGGAAGCCAGAATTGAAAAAAATGAGAAGAAGATGGACATACAGGTCCAGGAAGCAAGGAGGGTCCAGGGTGAGATGGACCCAGAGGGGACCACAGTAGGATGCCTCATGACTGAGATGCCAAAGGTGAAAGATAAAGACAGAGTTCTGGGAGCAGCAATAGAGAGGCAGAGAGTTGCCTACAGGAATATCAGCTGATTTCTCAGAGGACACTTTGCAGGCAGGAAGGGACTGGCAAGCAGTATTCAATGTGATGAAAAGGAACCTACAACCAAGATTACTCTATCCAGCAAAGCTATCATTTAGAATGGAAGGGCAGATGAAGTGCTTCCCAGACAAGGTGAAGCTAAAGGAGTTCATCATCACCAAACCATTATTATATGAAATGTCAAAGGGACTTACTTAAGAAAAAGAAGATCAAAACTATGAACACTAAAATGACAACAAACGCAAAACTATCAACAATGAATCTAAAAACTAAAAACAAAATCCAACTAAGCAAACCAGAATAGGAACAGAATTATAGGTATGGGGATCATTTGGAGGGTTATCAGCTGGGAGGGGGGAGGGAGAGTAATGGGGAAATGATACAGGGATTAAGAAGCATAATTGGTTGGTACAAAATAGGCAGGGGGAAGTTAAGTATAATATAGGAAAGGGTGAAGCCAAAGAACTTATATGCACAACCCATGGACATGAACTAAGAGGGGTGGAATTGCTGGAGGGAAGGGGGGTACTGGGCAGAGGGGAGCAAAGGGGAAAAAATTTGAAACCACTGTAACAGCATAATCAATAAAATATACTTTAAAAATATTTATCAAATTAGAGCAGGACACACAAAAACCAACACACTAACTCATGGGAACTAGGGCAAATTTTTGTAGCAGAAGTGAGCTAGAGTAAAATCACCACTTCCAATGCCTCTCCATCTCCTCCGACAGTGTCCATGTCTTTTAAGGATGCCTTATTTGTATTCTATTAGGTCAGAGAAAATCTGTGATTAGCTGGTGCCACAGTAACTCTGGATATGAATATGTATTCAGGAGCTACACCTCAGAGGTACTCTCTGAGTACCATTATATGGCTACCCAGGTTCACAGAACAAATGCAAAACCCTGCCCACCTTCCACCCTCTATCTGGTGTTGGTGGGGGGCATCATAATCATCTTAGCTCTTTGGGTCAACCTCAAGAATGCTGATATAACAGATTTTAAGAGCCCTAATCTAGTTGTTAATGTAGCCTTCAGGCTTCCTTCCCTGAGGGAAGTGACCTTTGGCATATGGAATTTGGGTGGGGGCTTTTTACTTTCATACTGAATGCATAAAGTTTTATAACTACCCAAATTTATTTCTTAGAGTGGAAAGAGAGGGTGATGGGAAGAAATTATGACTGTAGTTGAGATTTTAAAGTTGAATAGAGAGTTTTAAGGCATAAAAGTAGAAGAAACTATCTAATTTACCTGTACATGTGGCTGACTCTGGGTTATACAGTTTTTCAGGATATTTGTCTGTTTCCCCAGATGACCAGAATGTTTTCCCGGATGTTCCAGTATGCCAAGTAGGAGCTGTGTCTATTTCTCATACTATATTTGAGTTTTACGTGTGGAGTATATAGGACAGAAATTCGTTAACAACTGTGATGGATACTGTGATACATTGCCCAAATGCCCCTTTAATAAAATAATTTTTGCCCCACATGCTAGGAGTGCTTTCAGCAGATATCCTTCATCTGATATTACTTTTAGGTCTCCTTCCCCTGGAGAGAGCCCTGTGCCCAAAGTCAGGCCCCTTCTTATGGTTCCCCACATCCATGTCTGAACATTATAGCAATGTAAATGCCTGGTCATCTCAGGCCAACTCTGATGGGTTTTCTAGCTTCAGAAACTTGGGGGTTTGGCCAAGGCAGTTTTTGGGCCTGTAGGGAGCTCAACTTTTATCTCTGGCCAATATTTCTTATTCACTCTCCCTTCCCCAGATGTTGACTGAAACAATATACTCTAACAAGTATCCTTTATGCTAATCTCTATAACAGTAGATATTAAGAATGATCTGATGTTAAGATAGGTTTTGGAGCTGGATCACTATCCTTACTAAGAACAAAGAGCCAGAACTAATGGTAGGAGAATTTCACATAACCCCTTGCACAGATGGCCATAAAGTTGTTTAAAAAACTTCACTGATGACGAATTTGGATATCATTGGCCAGTGAGGACTTTGAGAAATTTGGGGAGAATACTAACTATAGAACAATATTACTTGGTGGCTATTGCTAAGTTAAAGCTCTAGGGAAAGATAAGAAAAAGTTGAGTGCATTTATTTCAAATGGAAACTTCAGTTGAAAGCCATAGGACCTCTCTGGGATTTTACAAAGAGGCTCTCACATCTTCAGAGAAAGGGCATAGAGATCTGAGAACTGGGTACAGGACTTATTCTCCAGAGTAGCACAATTTCAAAGAAGGAAGATCTCCCAACTCACACACTGGAAAGAGGACACCAGCATCAGTGGTAGCTCTTCTCATGGGTCAAAGCTGATATTAGGTCAAACCTGTTACAGAGTTAGGCACAATGACAACAATGGAGAGAATAGGACCTTAAAACAATGGAGGCCAAGTAGCCATATTTAACCATCAGAAGTCAGAGGGAAAAATTATAATATTGAGTGGCAAGGTTGGAAGTGCAGCAGGGCTATGAGTACCTATAGAGAGTTATGGGGATGGTTAATGGAATACAGCATGCCCATAGGGCAGAACAGATGGGTGGCTAACAAGGATGCTGATCAATTTGTACCATTAAGAATATCAAGGATGGAAGATAAGAAGTGAAATCCCATCCATATGCCATAATCTATTGGGTGAAAGTAAATCATGGGTCCTGCCCACACTCTAGAGGAAAAGATTATTTAGAGAATAAATATGGGGTTACCCTAGGGTCTACCTACCATGCTGGGTCATCTGAAAGGCTGTCAGCTTCAAGTATTCATAGCAGAAAAAAATGGTAACAGGTCTACAGTGCAATGCAAACAGTTCTGCTATTTGGGCCATAGGGTCTGAAACACACTATGGTATTAGGGGTAAAGCATGGGAAGTTATTTTAAAAAATATTTGGGGTGTCATAGTTTTATATACTTCAATAAATAATAAGACTTTATTCATGCAGTATCTTGATTAATTATGTGATTTTTCTGGCTCATTTTTCTACAAATTCATCAAAAGTTAGCAACTTTATTTCAATAAAATAATGGGAAACAAATAATTTTTGATTTTACACTTACCGAAAGCAACTGGCATTGAACTAAAAACTTTATGCTCAGCAAAAGAAAACATCAGCAAGATGAAAAGAAAACCAACAATATGGGAAAATGTATTTGCTGTGATATCTCAGATAGGGATTTGATCTCCAAAGTATATAAAGAACTTATACAACTCAACACCAAGAAGACAGACAATCCAATTAAAAAATGGGCAAAAACCTGAACAGACATTTTTCCACAGAGGACATACGAAAGAATGCATATGCATATGCATAGGCATATGAAAGAATGCTCAGCATCACTAGCCATCAGAGAGATGCAAATAAAAACCACAATGAGATACCACCTCACACCTGTCAGAATGGCCACCATTAACAAATGAACAAACAACATGTACTGGTGAGGATGTGGAGAAATGGGAACCCTAGTGCATTGTTGGTGGGAATACAGACTGGTGGAGCCACTATGTAAAACAGTATGGAACTTTCTCAAAAAACTAAAAATGGAACTGCCTTTTGATCCAGCAATTCCACTGGTGGGAATATACCCTAAGAATCCTGAATCACCAATTCAGAAGAACCTATGCACCCCTATGTTCATAGCAGTGCTATTTACAATAACCAACTGCTAGAAATAGCCTAAGTGCTCATCAGTGGATGAGTGGATCAAAAACTGTGGTACATTTACACAATGGAGTACTATGCAGCAGAAAGAAAGAAGGAACTCCTACCATTTGCAACAACATGGATGAAACTGGAGAGTACTATACTAAGTGAAATAAGCCAGGCTGCAAAAGACAAATACCATATAATCTCACCTAATACAGGAAACTAATGAGCAAAACAAACAAACGAGCAAAATAGAACCAGAGGTATTGGAACAAGGAACAGACTGACAGTGAACAGAGGGGAGGAATGAGGGGGGAAAGAGGAGAAAGAAGGGTAAGAGATTAGTCAAGGAACTAGTATAAATGACCCAGGGACAAGGACAACAGGGTGGTTATTGACTGGGAAAAAGGGGAGGTGGGCAGGGCAGGGGAGAGAATTGGGGGGAAAATGGGACAAGTGTAATAGAAAAACGATAATAATAATAATAATTAAAGGTAAAAAATTTTTTTTTAATTTTGGGAAAGATCTTTCTGCTGATGCAACCATTACTGAAGCTGTTAAGAGTGGATTACAGGCTGTAATGGCATCGGATCAAATTTCTTATAAATTATTTTAAAATAAGATTTTAGCATATTTAGAGCATGATTCTAAATGTTTTTCTAAAGAGATTTAACTCTTTATACAAATCATTTTTGTGTAAGTCTGAGTTTAATTTTAAACATAAATTTATAGGATGACATTTTAATGCTTCCTCTGACATTTTCTGTAACTTGTAGAATTAGTAAAAAAAAACAAAAGTGACTTCATGATTTGTATATAACTCAAAATGTCTGTTATGTAGTCCATTGCCTTATCTTCAATGACAAGAAAACATTCATTTTAAAATTGCCTTTCTTGTTAAGTAATTGGTTCATTGGGAACTTTGTATAAAAATGCTGTTCTTTTTCTTTGGATACAGCAAATTTTTAAATACAATTTCTCTTTTTAAACCTGTGGATGTTTCCTTTCCAGCTTTGCAGCAAGTTTAGAAATTCTAAATTATCTGAAGAATTCTAGGAACTCCCTGATATGTTCATTGCAAATGTCCATGTGTATGCTTTCTAAGGAATTCCAGGACCAGTTTCAGTATGTGTGTGTGTCTGCATGGTGGGGTGAGGGAGGTTTTCCTACACATCCAAACAATTCTGGGACACTACTGCGAGTTCCACAATCAAGTCAATTCTGACATTATTTACCTGGAGATAGTGTCAGATTCCACAACTTAAGAGCTTAGTCCTACCAGAAATAACTGCCCCCAGACCCTTACTCACACACACACTTCAAATATCAATGGCGGAAACAAGATGGCGAAGGAGTAAGTGGAAGCTACACTAACTTCCTCCCAGAACTAGTCTGGATTTACAATGTAATTTTGGAGAAATCATCTGGAATAACCAACCGAACACCAGCTGGAGAGAAGTATTATAACCACGGAGAGACAGAAAAGGCCGCTACATCACAACGTGACCGGTAGGGAGTGCGGAGATGCGGAAGGGCTGGCGGGGCTCACACGGGTGGCAGCTGAAGGGACTGAGAAACAGCTCAGCAGCCGGGGCTTCCCCCTGAGAAGGGCAGGGTCTAAACCCCCAGCCGGGCTCCCCAGCCTACAGCAACAGAGTGGAAAGTAAAATAGTATCCAGCTGAGAAAAGTGAAAAGCCACAGGGTTTCTTGCTAGCCGGAGAGAAACAGCTGGAGAAAAAGAGCTCTTAAACGAATCACATATGAAAATATTCTGCCCCCACTTACCCTGGGCACAAGCAGAGGGAAGACAGAGAGGACAGGAAATGCTTGGGGAGAGTTTGGTGTGGTGGCTTTGAGGGGAGAGCTGGGGAAGCGGCCGGCGGAGTCTCAGTGCTGACTCATCCCCACACTGCAGGCAGACCATTCCCGGCCAAGTGGCGTCAGCCTGAGGGGAAAGAAAAGCCCTTCCCACAGGAATTAATCTGCCCCACCCTCAGTGCTTAATCCTGATTGGCTGATCACAGATTGAATAGATTAACAACTAAAGAAGCCAGACAAAGGCAGTGGATCCCTGGAAGTCTCCAACAGGCTGCCTAGGCCCAGACTGGTACAGGATCTGACGCCACCAGGGGCAGATCCAGGAAGTGCAGATCATTCTAAGAAGCAGCAACAAACAATAGGAGTCACAAAAATGGGGAGACAGAGAAACAACCCCCCATCGAAAGGAAAGGTAGAGTCCCCAGAAAGAGTGCTAAATGAAATAGAGGGGAGCAAACTATCAGATATGGAATTGAAAGCATGGATTATGGAGAAGCTGAATGAGCTCAGCGGAAACTACAAAGAACTCCAGAAAAACTACAGTGAACTCCAGAAGAACTATAAGGAACTTACTGAGAATTATACCAGCATCAAAAAGGACATGGAAGCTATCAATAAGAGCCAGGAGGAAATGAAGAATATGATCTCTGAATTGAAGAACACAGTAAAAGGAATTAAAAACAGGCTAGAGGAAGCAGAAGATCGGATCGGCGAGCTGGAGGACAAGGTAGACAAAAACTCACAGACAGTGCAACAAAATGAAAAAAGGCTGAACAAGACTGAAGAGGCTCTAAGACAGCTGCAGGACAACATGAAACATAATAATATCCGTATCATAGGAATTCCAGAAGAAGAAGAAGAAGAGCAAGGAATAGAAAACCTCTTTGAAAAACTAATGACAGAAAACTTCCCTAACATGAAGAGAGAAAGAATCATGCAAGTCCAGGAAGCACAGAGGGTCCCAATGAAGATGAACCCCAACAGGCCCACTTCAAGACACATCATAATTAAAATGCCAACATTCAAAGACAAAGAGAGAATCCTAAAAGCAGCAAGAGAGAAACAACTAACAACATACAAGGGAGTTCCAATAAGGCTATCATCAGATTTCTCAGCAGAAACACTACAAGCCAGAAGGGAATGGCAAAATATATTCCAAGTAATGAAAAACAAAGGCCTATAACCAAGAATACTCTACCCAGCAAGGCTCTCATTCAAAATGGAAGGTGAAATAAGGAGTTTCCAAGACAAAAGAAGGCTAAAAGAATACATCTCCACCAAACCAGCACTGCAAGAAAGGCTAAAGGATCTGCTTTAAGAAGATGAACAAACAGAGACAGAGAGGAACACGAGTACAAAGGGGGAAAATGACAATGAATAAGTACTGAAAGAAAGAAGGAATTTCTACCATTTGCAACAACATGATTGGAACTAGAGAGAATTATGCTTAGCGAAATAAGCCAGGCAACAAAAGAAAATTACCTTATGCTATCACCTGTTACAGGAAACTAATGAACAACACAAACAAATGAGCAAAATTGAACCAGAGGTATGTGAACAAGAAATAAACTAACAGTAACAAAGGGGGAGATGGGAGGGAGAGAAGTGGTAAGAAGGGGAAGGGTCTAGTCAAAGAACATGTATAAATGACCCATGGACATGAACAACTGGGTGGAGACTGAATGTGGAAGAAGGGGGGGCAGGGTGCAGGGAAGCAAGAGGGGGAAAAAAGTGAGACAACTGTAATGGAAAAACAAACAAACAGAAAAATTTTTAGTGGGGGAAAAAATAAAAATATAAAGAATAGAAATGCAAGTTCAGTGAATATTAGAAGGACAAGGATTTTCTTTCACACTGTATATATTTTCTCCCTATCTGATCCCTCCAGAATTTGGCATTCTAAAGAAGTAAGTAATGACCTAAGTTTCTTTGCATAAAACTAATAAGACCAGTTGTTAATAACGATTTTTTTGACTAAGACTTTGACTGGAATGTCATGCCTAAAGGAGACATGCTTGGGCTTTGGTTGTTACCAAAAAGCCCTGAGCAACTGGGACTGACTTTCAAAGGTAATAAAAGTCCATGAGATAAAAGGCCTGGTACCTTGGATGGATGAGCGGTCCATAGCAATCTTTCCAGGGAAGGAATGAAGGTTGTTTTCCTGAAAGATGGCTAGAAGGGATCTTAAGGCACAATGGAAAACCAGGAGGACCTGGAAGAGACAGGTGTTTACAGGCAAGGCTGAATGCCAGGTATGTGGCTCAGCTTCTGTGCCCTGAAGGGCAGACTGAAGGTCACCCTAAATGTTCCTTGCGTAAGTTCCAGCAAAGCAGAACTAAAGATCATAAGTGATCATTTGCTGCTCTTGTTGTGTTTATGCAAATGAACGGGATAAATTAAAAATGAACTTAATGCAGTCCCTTTAATGACAAGGAGGGTAATCTTAGGGAGAAAAATCGCGATTCAAGGAAGATCACAATGCCCAGTGGTAGACTATAAAGTAGTGCAGCTAACGGTCTTTAAAGTTTCTTTTCATTTAAAATTTGTTTTCATTTGAAAGTTAAACTATGTCTGTGGCATTATCAAAGATGTTTAATTTACAGGCAAGAAGAATGTCATATGCCTTGCAACTGGATGTCTTTCCGGTAAGACAGTCCTACAGATTTAGAGACTTGTGTGTGGGTTATGTCACATAAATTAATATGTGTTTTCTGTTTTCAAAGGGCATAAGCCTACGATCTCATTACCTGAGTGATTGTCTGTACGTATAGGCTTCACTTAATCCTGTCTGCATGGCTGCCTCCTGAGACTCAATGGTTTGGCTGAACTAAGTGGCTGGGTTGGTGAAGAACGGGGTGGTCTGTGGGCTTCACTTTAAAACTGGTTTCTCTTTTCTATCCTAATGGCTTGGACAGAAAGAGCCCAGAGGCCTGAGAGGGGGGAAACCTAAAATATTTCCCTCAGTTCAAATTAAGTATAATGGGCAAAAAGGTTTTGGATGGGTGAAATGTACCTGGCATACCTTCCCCCAAAGAAGCCCTTCTTTTCCCTAATGTGGGACATTGAAAAATTAATACCTGTCTTTTGTCATCTAGTGGTTATGGATTGAATGATGTCCTTTAACCCTGTTGCCCCCAGAATACAACAAGGATGCCAGCCTGTTAAACCAAGCATGCCATTGTCCAGAGACAGCCAACCAACCTGGAGTCTGCACGATCCTTCCCCTGTGGGAAGGCCACCCTCCCCTCCACACCCCCACTCTTATTAGGGATTTCTTGACCCAAGGGTAGGTAGGACGACGACCATGTCCAGCTTGAAGCAGCTAGAGGAGCTCGAGACCTTCGTCCATTGTCCTTTATAAGATTGTAAAGGGTCTTAAGTCTGAGAGGGAGGGATTGTTATTTTTATTGTTAAAATATTTAACTAATTAATTAATTATTTAAAAAAAAAGAAGAAGAATATATGAAAGGATGAGGCAGGAGAGCTTGTATGTACGACCCATGGGCATGGACTTGGGGAGGGGATTGTTGGGGAAGGGGGGTGCTGGGCGGAGGGGAGCAAAGGGGAAAAAATTGGAACTACTGTAACAATATAATCAATAAAACTGAAGGAGTTCATTAGATCCAAACCACTGTTATATGAAATGTTAAAGGGACTTGTTTAGGAGAAGGAGGATCAAAACTATGAACGTTAAAATGAAAACTGTATCACAACAACAAACAAGAGAAGCTAGAAAACTGAAAAAAAGGCCAACTAAGTAGGCAACAAGAGTGGGAAAAGAATTATAGGTATGAGGAACATTTTGGGGGTAGGTCAGCAGGGAGGCGGAAAGGGGAAAAGGGAGGGAAATGGTAGAGGAATTAAGAAGCATAGTAGGAGGGAGTGGAGTAGACAGGAAGAGGTTGAGAAGAACTACATGCACAACCAATGGGCATGGACTAAGGAGGGGGGACATCTGGAGGGAGGGAGGTCACTAGGTGGAGGGGAACAAAGGGAAAAGAAATTGGGAGAACTGTAGCAGCATAATCAATAAAGCATATTAAAAAAAAAAAAAGATACAACTCAGGAACAGCCAGATGAAAGAGAAGCATAGGACAAGGTAGAAGCTGAGAATTCCATGCCATCTCTAGGCATGCCACTCACCACTCTCCTGAATCTCCATGTGGTCACCAACTAGGAAGCTCTCTGAACCCCAACTTTTTGTGTTTTTATGGAGTCTTCATTACATAGGCATGATCAATCAAACTGTTGAAGACTGATTCAACACCCTCTCTCCTCACTGGAGTTCAGAGGGTGAGACTAAAATTTCCAATCTGCTAACTTTATATTTGGTTGTCCTGGAAACCAGCCCCTACCCTTTCTAAAAATTACCTCATCGACAAAACAGAAGACATCTTTGTAGATCTCAGGACTCATAAAATTCCAGAGGTTTTAGGAGCTCTGTGCCAGAAATGGGGATGGAGACCAAATCTATATTTTTTATTGTATAATATTATATATTATTTATTTTTTAAATAATTTACTGAGAAGTCTACTGGCTGACAACAGGCAGTTTCTATCTTCGTGCTCAGGACAGAGAGCTAATGTACATGGAGGTGCTACATGGAGAGACTCCAGGGATGGAAGGGAAAGCATACCTTTTACCACAGGTCCTACCATTAAACTCCTGAGGTGTCTCTCCTTTCTTCCAAGGCTGTCACCATGGCTGCTTCTGCTGCTGTTGTTCTTCCACCCCTTGCTGTCTTCACGGCTTTGACCTGCCCCAAGTGTGCTTGAGGCACCAGGCAGTCAGGCCGACTGCTGGTTGTGCACACTGAACATTACCTGTTGTGCCCATGAACCTGAGCCCTTGTGTATGTACTTCATTACCTGGTTCTCTCCCCTGCGCACATGCACACTCCATTGTCCCGTTGGACTTCACTTACAAGGCAAAAGTTCAAAAATAAAATTATTAAGAATTTCAAGATGGTATCAACAGAACATTACATCAAGCATGTGGCCTCTTATGAGAATGGGGTCCTGTGCAACTACTCTGGTTACATGCCCATGAAGCCAGCCCTGCTGGCAGAATTAGCTGAACAGTGTATGTAACTGGATGTCTTACGTGCTGCTGGCTGCTGCACTGTCATAGGAGCAAGTGGGAAAGAGAAGCCCCTTCCTTTCTCTGTGTCTCTCCAGTGTCTCTCTAAGAGTCCTCTACTAACAAAGATTTATATCATGCCAGTTGGCAAAGAAAAAATGTTCGTAAGGTCTATCTCCAGTATCACAATGCAGGATAAAAAATGAATTTAGAGGAATAGTGTTGTGCTATGTCCCTTTGGAAATGAGGTGGAGTCTGTAAGACTACAGGCAAAAGAAAATGTACATAAGCACTGTACTCTAGTGGACAGTTTCTTCCACAAGTGTATGAGTTAACCCTATACTGAAACCACTGAACATGCATAGTTGGGTTGAACAATTCAGCCAGTGGTGCGAGCCAGGTTTCACACTGTTGGAGTAGGAGGTTACAGATAAGCAAGGGAAGCAAACAAGAATGTTCTACACAGTAATAGATTAGAGTCAGAGACATCAGTATTAACCTATATTTAGTTCAATATAGATATACATGATATGTAGAAATATTTACAGATATGAATATACCTAACAAACTAACACTGGTTAGCACACACACAGATGGCTGAGAAGGAGGACCTAGAAGCAGTAACATCCTAATTGCCATAAGCACAGCCAGCACTCAGATCTTGGTTTCTAATACCATTCTCCAATAAAAGGAACTAGGGTTCTTTGGAGAAATAGATGATTTTAGGAGTAGGGTAGCAAATATACTAGATGAGCCTGGAGTATCTTTAGTCAGTGAAAGTAAGAAAATGCTAAAAACAACCAAACAAATAAACACCCACAGAAAATACTCTACAATAATGGGAATATGTCAAAAGGATCCAGATACCAACTAAAAGAGTTGCAAATGGCCAGAGTTGGAATGATTTGAGCAACAAAATAAATAATTTAGTGTTGAATTACTGCCCAAAGTATAAAATAGACATCTATGAGTCCATACAGATATAAATAAATGATTGAATAAATTAATAAGTGAAAAAGAATGGACAAATCTCCCATGCCAAAGAATTCTGAATAATTTATGTAGCTCCTCCTCCATCCTCAAGGTGGTAGAAGATAAAAAGAAAAAAATCTTGAGTAACTTTACAGTGGAGAATGTGATAAACATTATCTCAAGCCAGGTGAGTAGTTAACATTAACAGTTATATGTCATACTCATATTGATAACAGGTATGTTTTATTATTTTTTTAATTTTTAAAAAGAGTTTATTTAGTTTGAGAGAGAGGGAAAGGAAGGGAGAACTAGAGGGAGAGAAACATTGATGTGAGGGAAATATTGATTGGTTGTCTCTTTCTTGTACATGCCCCAATTGGGAATTGAACCCCCAACCCAGACATGTGCTGTGACCAGGATTTGAACCAGTGACCTTTTGCCTTGCAGTATGGTGCCCAACCAACTAAGCCACACTGGTCAGGGCAACAGCTACTTTTTAAATGATGTCATGAGAATGGCCTATAACTCTGTGATCTTCCAGCCAAAAGCACAGTACTGCATGATAAAAACCTCAGACAAATCCCAATCAAGGAATATTCTGTATGCCAACTGACCTCAAAACTGTCAAAATCAGCAAAAACAAGGAACTTCTAAAAGATGTCATAACCAAGATAAGTTTGTGGGGTCCTGGATGGGATCCTGAGACAGAAAAAAAAGATATTAGGGAAAAACTGAGGAAATCAAAATAACGAATGGGGTTTAGTTAGTAACAATGTGTCAATATCAGTTCATTAATTGTGACAATAAGGAGTAATAGGGAAAACTGGGTAAGGGATACACAAAGATTCCTTGTACTATTATCACAATTATTCTGTCAATCTAAAATAGCTCTAAAATGACAGTTCATTTGAAAAAAAAAAGCTGAGAGGCTGAAACTTGATAAGTGGCACTACATATTAACATCTGTAGGAGAGAATTCACCCATGAAAGAGGCACTAGACTACCAAAGAGACAAACTATTTTGGTCCACTAACTTCAGGCAGCCTCTGTTATTTGCTATTTGTCATTCTAGTAGAGGCACAAAGGGCACATGAGTGAAATGGCCACAGTGTCAAGGATGAAGGCTACACCTGGGCTATCAGCATATACTCCAAGTTGTCAAGGCTGATTAACTACCTTTCCTGCTGAATGTCCAACCTGCCATTCACAAGAACCAATAATGGGTCCTAAATATGGCACCATCTCTCAAGGAGGTAAATTGTTCACTTGAAGTCAAGTGATCAAGCTGACTATATTGGATCCCTTCTATATTCCCAATCCTGCTTCTTTTTTCTTTCCTTCAACAAGTATTGATTCTAAGAGCACTCTTTAATTAACAACTTATATGTTGATCTTCATCCCAGTGTCTGTTTCCCAGCCAGTGACAAGTGTCTACTAAGTGTCAGGATCCATTTCAAGTGACTTATACTTGTCATCTCTGTTATTCTTCACAACATTCTATGAGATATTTTGAATGGTGGCTACCTTTAAGAATTGGGACAGGGAACCTCAGAGGTTAATTAACTTGCCCAGGGTTCTATCACTTTCAGGTCCAACTAACTTCAAAGGCCATGTCTGGGATGTCTAGATGTCTATCATGTTAGCTACAGCTACTGTAGGAAAAAAGAAAAGGACACTAATATTCATTTCATACCATAGACTAGACATTGTGCTAGGCACTTGTCCTACACATCACTCAATTTTCACCACAAGCCAATTAGAGAGTGTTACCTCCCCACTTTTATACACATATAAAACCAAGACTAAGGAACTTGCACAGGGTAAGGAGCAAAGTTGGTTCTGAAATTATGTCTGTCTGATTCCAAAGGCAGTGCATTCCCCTCTCAGTCAAGCTGCTTACATTGTCCAAGATGGAGAATCACTTGGAGGACCTAAGAGAATGGAGGCCCTGAGGCACACATTTGCCTTGAAACAGCCCTAACTATGCAATATTCATTGAAATACCTACCATGAGATGGGCCAGAGGAGTCTTCCATCAACCTCCTAAAACCTATGGTCACCTATAATTACAGCACTTACATATTTTTTTATATGAAGCAGGACACTCTCAAGTATCATGGGACAACAGGTGTAAATCAGACTGGCCATGGGGAAACAGAGATGAATGCTCACCTGACTACTGGGAAAAACCATTATGGTTCTTAGGTACCATTCTTAGTTCATACCTAGTTGGTGCCTCAAACCAAGCCACACTGTAAGTTGCATTTTAAGAGAGAGTTCTTCAAAGTGATTCCCTGAATGGCCCTAGCTTTAATGCATTAAGTTTTCCTGTGTAAATTCAACCATGATTCTGACCCCTTAATCACACAGCCACTCAAGTTCCACTCTGACATAAACACTGCACTTCTGATTTGTGGAATTGTTCTCCTTTAATTAAATGAAGGGGGGAGGTATAGCTATTTTCAACTCTCTTCACGAATTACTACCCAGTAGAAACTGAATAATGTATTGTAAGTAGTACTTTTTCTATTTTTTGTACCATCTATTGATGTGTGTTGGACTTGTTCTATTTTGGAGGTACTGCCATGGTAACTGGGCTCCTGACAAAGGCCTGTGTCAGAGCAGAACTTGAACATGCAGAACTTCAGATAAGTGATGAAATAAAGAATCAACCTCAGCAGGCTCAGAAATAACAATTTGGAGAATCATGCTTTGCTCCTGGCTGTATTTGTCCAGGAAATTGGGAAGTCCTGAGAGGCAGCTCATGGGATTTATTGAACATTGACTGGTCCTGAGCAAAATGGTAGAAGAAAGTCTATTTTCAGTCTTTTAGCTCCCTTGTCAATATCTGTGGCTCTGCCTCTTGTTCCATTTTCACCTGTGGGTCAGGATCACAGCTTTAGGCAGAAAGTTCAAGCTGGTGTTCAGTCTTCAGAGAGCCAGGCTTTAAAGGACTGGCCTTGAGTCCACGTTCTGAGATGTGGCCCCTGGCTCTGCCCTTAACCAACAGCAGGTCTTCCCTGAACTGGCATTTGTTTCACGCCTACACGCTTGGATGCCCTTGGAGGGCCTGGGATCCCTAACCTCATGTTCCTCTTTAAACTGGTGCTGGCAGAGATAGGGAGAGGTTCTGATTGAGTCACCCTTCTCTGTGAAACTAACAGATTCCAGTGTTCCTGCAGGGAGTAGATACCTAAGCTATATTGACTTTCTACATTCATCTCTGTAGGGATTGACAACGCCAGAAGGAAGCCCACAAGAACAAAACTTTTTCCAAAGTCTTATCACTTCTACCCAATTTCTCACTTTTAGGGTGTAACTGATAAACACAGCAGTGACCAAGTCCTGCTACGCCTTCTTCATCTCTTCCTCCACCCTCCTTCCCCTTGTCAGAATCCCCCAGCCTTTCAGCCCAGGCTCCATTCAGCTACTGAGTCAGGCCCATGGGTGCAAAGGAGCTCACGTGCCCATGGATGGCTATGGGGCCCTCCATAGAAGTTGTTCTGGGATTCAGAGACAGTGTGAGAATTATTTCTCTTTTCCTCTTTTTCTAGTAGAGTTTTAGAGCTAAATTGTTCAGGCTTGAATTTCATCAAAAAGCAAGATGGTCATGATCTCTCAGGACCTTGCTCAGAAGGACTAGAAAGAAAGGTCCTGGCAAAGGCTCTGTAATGTTAGCCATGGGCTTAAGAGGGGAGGCTGATAGAAATGGTGTCATCTGTGCAAACTTCCTGACACAAGGAGCAGTTAACTGGGGCACAGAAGGAAAGAGGAGGGGAAATGAAGAGTTTTTCCTGTTTATTAGAGAAAACAGCCTTTTACTTGGCTGACATAAAATTTGGAAGATTATCTAAGAACCCCAGCTCCTCATTTTAGCTATCATTTTCTATACCCAATATTTATGAAGGGGTTGTAAACTTAGTACAAAAGGCAGCCTTAGTGACCCGTCCTGTTCTTTCAATCAATACTCCGACAACAAAGCACTCTGTGTCCCACCTCCTGGTCTTTGGCAATCCCCCACAAAATTATTTCAGCCTTTGGCACTCCTATTGGTCCTCCCTTATCCTCAAGTCTTAGCCAGAAGCCTTGACCCTCTGAGGGCTTCCAAAGTTGAGGGGCCGCTAGGTCAGAAATAACAGATGTGGGTCTTGGATTTAGAACAGACCCAGTTTTCCTCAACTCTCTCATCCTTTCAGTTTTCTTTTATTGATAATGGAAATCCCACATCTCTCCCTGATCCTATCTCTATTTCTTTTCCCCCAAATATTCCTCTCCCATAAACAATAGAAACAACTGTTTTGCCACTCAACAGCCTTCTCTCTTGGGATCCTGGGTATTTCCAATCAAGAGGGTCAGTTATCATGCTAGTCATACTTTCCTCCCTAATTTAATCAATTCTTATTCAAGTACATCCAATATACCCTTTCTCAGTGACACATGTTTTGTGGAGGTGTTGAGACAACAGGTGTGGAAATCTGCTCTAGCTAGAGTCTTTTTTAGGTTAAAAAGAAAGCTGACTAAGATGTCCAGTAACTGTGATCTTTAGATTTTTTTTAGAGTGCAGAGATCAAAATTTGGAAAAAAAAGAAAAAGAGTGCTTGAATGTCCATGTCTGGGGTGAATATATGTAACATTGAGAGAGAGCGTGGAGGAAGCAGGGGACTGGACACATTCCTAACAAACTAAAGGAGGAAGACCAAGTTGGAGCTCTGTATTTTTAGAACATTTCCGGCCTGTGAAAGTTTGAGATGTTAATTATAGGACCTGTGGATGTCAGCAGAGATCTTTTAAAAGAATAACTTAAGTGCATAAAATCCCCCAAGAGCCGGTTTTAGAAATGGCCGTCAAAGACAACAAAAGCGAAATGCGCAAATGCCTTCTACGCAGGGTGGTGCTGGGCAACCAGCTCTCTTTTCAGCCTCCCCCAACGCTGTTGCTAGGAGACCGAAGGGCTATACTTCCATCATCTCCATACTTGCTAGGAGATTGAGTAATTGGTCTCTGGATGTGCGTGTGCTGCTTCCCAAAATATCTCTCTCTCAAAAAAAAAAAAAAAAAAAAAAAAAAGACGTGAGAGGGATGCGGAGACAATCGGGAGGATGATGGAGGACAGACTGTGTCCCAAGAGGGAAGCTGGTTCCAAGAGCCAAGACTGAAGCTAGGAGGTGAGGGGCACATTTGGGGCAGAAATGGGGAGCTGTTTACACAGCTTTCCCAGATTTTTTTCCCCAGTGCTGCTATTGGGGACTGAGCTCCTAAGTGAAATCTGGAAAATGGAGATAACTAAAATTTACGGAGAAATGTGGTTTGGTTTTTCATTCTTACTATTGAGACACAGCAAGGCTAGGAGAAATATTTTAATTTTATATTTTAGATACTTAAAATGCAAATGCATACCCTTTATAGTGCTTGATTATAGGTGTTGAAGCCTGTTTTGTGGGGAACGGGATGAAGGAAGAAATAAGGTATGCTGTGGACTCACACCCACATTCACACACCCCCTCATGCACACACACACACACAGTTCACTGTGTTGAAAACGCTTGCTTCAGCTGCAGGAAGTCAATGAAACAGAACATGAAGTCCCACCGCTGTAGTGTCTCTGGAAATTAATAAACCTAGGGGTGAGGGTCAGCACTGCCTATAACAGTGACATAACTCTTCTGACCTTTCTGTGCCTCAGTTTCTTCATCTGTAACCCAACAGGTTGAGCATCCCCAAGGCATGCTCCAAATGAAATCTCCAATTTTATCAGAGTGCAACATCTACTCCCACCTTCTCTTTCTAGCCAGGGAGCAATGTCATATCATGTCTCTATGGAGGTATTCAATTCTCTGTTTTAATTAATGGGGGAAACCCAATTGATACCTGCATTTTTAATTTTTTTCAATTACCTATTGTGGAAAAATTGACTTAAATTTTATTATTTTTCTTTTTCATCAAAGTTTTTCATACAATACTTAACATGTTCAAATTTCAATTATAGTAGCATCACTTTTTTTGTAAATTAAGGAAGGAGGGTGGAATGAAGTAAAAGGGTGAAGTGATATTGACACTATATTCTGATCATATAAATGGGAACTAAGAATCTAAGGAGTTTTCCTTAAAGTCACTGGCCCGATGATTGTGTTCTAAGAATTAGAATGTAAGAATTAGGAAACTCACCTTCTAGTTCTGGCTGGTCCCTAAGTCATGGGACTGTGACCAGACCCATATCTGTAAAATGGGGGTTAGGCGAGCCTGTGCTCCAGTTTTCTTAGGGACGTCAGGAAGAAAAATGCCATAGTAAATGTAAATGCGCTTTGGAATATAGAAATGGTGCACAGAATGTTCTGCATTCTTTTCATTACATGCCTGAGAAATTTATTCATTTATTCAGTAAGTATCTTCTGAGATGCTGCTGCCACTAGGCTCACATTAAACCTCCATTCAAGTAGTATGGACACATGGTCAGTGTTATCCATTGTCCATCTTATCCCATATTTCCGGGGAGAATGACTCCCCACTACTGCAGATAGCTGAATTGTCAGTGACCGCACCCCGAGTACTAGACATTCTCCTAGGCTGAACCTTTGCACAGTGTGAAAATGCTCTGAAATCACTCCCACGAGTGCCTGTCTTATTTTGTTCTCGAATAGTCCCAGTGACACAAACCTCAGACACTTTACTTCCTGTGTTAATGAATGCCAGTGCCTAATCATTGTACAAGCAGATGTTCCTTAGGAAAAACAAATAAAATTACAGCTATCTTTAGGTTAGCAAACACCCCCACTCTTGGCTGAGTAGACAAATAAGCAATGCCTTTCCCCTTTTTTCTCTCTCATCAGAGATGGGAAAGCTACTATCCTGTAGAATGCCCAAACTCCCTCTTCTTCCTTGTGTTTAACAGCACTCAGAGAGATTTTGGGTGGACCCCAGATACAAGAGCAGTGAGAAGCTATGTTA
This sequence comes from Furipterus horrens, assembly GCF_987537825.1. Classification (NCBI taxonomy): domain Eukaryota; kingdom Metazoa; phylum Chordata; class Mammalia; order Chiroptera; family Furipteridae; genus Furipterus; species Furipterus horrens. Next base: position 169,442,577 of record NW_028327174.1, on the reverse strand, counting down.
ATTGTCTTGAAACCACTGATAAATTATTTTTTCCTGGAGAAGAGGAGACACACCTCACTTTTAATCTCTCTGGTCCCTTAAAAAGTTACTTTCTCCTTGTGCTAAGAATGACTTGCATCCTGGAGAACAGGCGGGATGAAATGAACCCATGCAACTAAAGAGTAACCAGGGAATTGTGGACTGGGCACTAGCTTCACCAGGCAGAACTGGGTTCCTTGCCCTTTCTCCTGGGTATTGGCAAGAATTCAGAGTTTTCTGTAGAGGGGTGGCTGTGGGAGGAAGACCACAAGAAGTCATAAAGGGATGCCAAGTCAAAATGAATAAGAGTTATTCTGTGCACTCCCAGGAGATGTAAGCCCCTGAGAGGCATTTGTTGGGTCGGCACCAGGAAGTGCTTGCTAAGGAAGCTTTGTAAAAGGCAAATGGACTGAGCTTGGCAATTTTGGGAGCAGGAGAAGGTGTTCACACAAGTTCCCTCTCACTAATACTAGACCCTCGGCAAAAATGTACATGGGACTACCCCCTATGGCTCTTCCAACCTGTGACTTTGTGATACTGTAGAAGATCCAAGAGAGCCAGTCTATCCATATTCTCCCTCTACCCCAAAGCCAGAAAGGCCACTCTTTGTCTCAAAAAGTTCTGTTGTAGAACTAGGAAGGTATTAATAACTTTGTAAAGTGCTTTTTGGAAATCCACTATAGAAAAGTTCCCTGATCAGACTGAACTGAACAAAATGACCCAAACCCTAAAGATGTCACATAGTTATTTTTATGCTTTTTCATTTGGAATAATTCCTCGATTTCCAGCAAACATAGAGAGAGGTCCTCTTTAAGGGATTCTTTTAAAAAAGGTGCTCACTGAGGATATATTTATTGATTTGAGAGAGAGAGAGAGAGGGAGAGAGAGAGAGAGAGAGACAGAGAAACATCATTGTGAGAGAGAAACATTGATCGGCTGCCTCCCATATGCACCCCAGCTAGGGACTGAACCTGCAACTTAGGTAGGTGCCTGGACCAAGAATTGAACTCGCAACCTTTTGGTGTATGGGATGATGGTCCAACAACCTGATCCATCTAGCTAGGGCTCTCCAAGAGATTCTTAATATTTCTGAAGATATGTATTCTTTTTACCACCATGGTAACTCACTTGTCCACTTGAAAATAAAAACCTAATCATTCTTATTTTCAATCATAGTAATATTGCTTTTTCTGGAGGCTTCTCTGTGGTCCCCAAACTAATTCTGGAAGAAAAAGAACTCTCCTTTCATTTGGGAACCTTTGAAGTCATTTATACTAATAATTTAATTTATCATTTTAAAGCACAACTTAGCTCAGCTGAACCTGGAGGAAAAGTCCATATTAGATAGTTTATAAATAATTAATCTAAGGCTTAGGAAGGTTAAAATGACTTGCCTATGGTTACACCCCTTTCTAAGCATCAGTCTACCATAATTCCCTGCCTAGTTTCTTGACATCTTAAGCTCTTTAACATCCATCCATTTATTCTTTCACCCATTCACTCATTCAAAAATGATCAAGTGCCACCTATGTGTCATGCTAGGAGTAATCCTAGATAAGGAACCAAAGACACTAAAATCCATGCCTGTATAAAACTTACATACTGGTTAGGAAATGGCCAACAAAAAATTAATAAATAAAAATTACCATATTGTCATGCAAAACAGGCAAATGGCTACATATACATACAGCAGACTTGCTGGAATATCAGGATTTGGGTTACGACTCATGGTGACAGAATCAGGAGCTGGTATGTGTGTTCCCAGTTTAGTTGCCTATCACCCTCTGGAATTGCACATAGCAATCTGGTAGGACTGAATTTAGATCCTGAAGAGGGGTCCTGACCTTGGGATTTGGGGGCTTATAAACTGCATGATTAAGGAAGTACTGGCCCCTCCCCTTCAGTAATCTAGGGCAAGCATTTAACAGCAATATGGCAGAACTTCAACTCCAGCATTTCCTGCCAGTTCAATTTTCATGGTCATCTGCTGGGTCCAAGGTTGTATTTACTCTCCATGTTATATCAAGCTAGCTGCAGGATGATCTTTATCAGAACCCATGGCTGGAGAATCACCAGCTGCTCTGGCATAATGGGAAGTTGAAGTCCCAGCCTTTTAATTGATGGGGAATGATTGATTGATTGATTGATTGATTGCCTTAACCACTGGGCAATAACTGGTCTCCATGGAACTTTGTAGAAAAATTATTTTCTGTGAGAACATGTAGTTTACTACTGAACTCCTTGGATATAGATGATTTACTTTTGAAATATATCTAGTTCTCTTTGTCTCATTCTTGTATTAAAGTTCAATACCTTTCTCTCTCTGGTTCGTTTTCTGCTGAATAAAGTCCTAGGTCTAGCACCAGATATTTCTATTGGATAATTGAAATTCTGGGGCCAAGCCTTATTGTTCCCTAGAACAATATTTTTCTACCCCAACAGTGCATTAAAAACACCTAGAGAATTTCTCCCCCCAAGAATACCTATGTATTGTCCCCACCTCAGACCAATAGAAACTAGTTTTTTCAAGGTGAGGCTTGGAATCTACATTTTTCAAAGATGTCCATGTGATTCTGAAACACAAAAAAAGAGGAGAACTGCTCTAAGATTCACCTTTCCATAAAAACAAGACTACATGAGGAAAACCATCATCTCAAATTAAGAAAGAAGTATTTGAGATTTCCAGGGAGAATGGAAGACTGAACAAGTGCACAAAGCCTCTCATCTTGTTTTGAACACATACATATGCTCAATAAAATATAACAAAACAGAAACAAAAGAGAAAAATCTCCATGGTTCAAGGAAACTAAAAGCCAAATTAAGATCTTGGGGGTAAAGCTTTGTGACCTCTCTTGAGAGCAGATCGTCATAATACTAAGTGAGTTGGGCATCAGAGAGGTGGTGAGTTTGGGGGATGGCTGTGTTATATCTGAGGACATGTATATGAGACAGGATCCTCAGCTCTGGCACCAGACCTATTGGATTGGGATGGACAGTAATTAGAAACACTTCTCATATTTCTTGGGTATCAATGAGACTTGAGATCCATGGGTTATTCTAGGAATTGGAGGCACACCAAGTAATTGTTGAGATTGACTTTGTCCCTGTAGGATGTGAACTTGAGTTAAACAGCATAATTTAAAGAAAATGAAAGTGGCATTTTTCACATTTGGTTTGGTATCTACAAATCCATATCTACCATAGGAGTAAAGGCTATAACTGTCCATAGGGAGGTTGTTATATTGTCCGTGTGGCCATTGACTTTAGATCAGTGTATATAATGTGACGTGTGTGTACAAGTTAAATCTAGCTGTACATTAGAAATGACTAGATATCATGACATATCTAATGACATACAAATATTATGTAGATGACATGTGCAGTGCCAATATGAGAAGTTAATTGGTATTTAAAATATTATTATCAAAACTAGTAAAACAACCTGATTTCTCCTCTGTTTTGAGGATTAAATGATTTCCTTCCTGTAAAATAGTAAGCAAATATTTACTGGTCATTTTATTTTTACCTAACTTTTTGGTAAGTTCCTTAACTCTCAGTTCCCCAGTTTTCTCATCTATAAACTGGGGATTACAATAGTACCTACCTCCCAGGGTTGATGTAAGAGTTTGGTGAGTTAGCATACTGTAGTGAGTTGAATGATGGCCTCCAAAAGGCAAGACTGTGGAGTAATCCTTGGGATCTCTGAATGTGATTTTGTAAGGCAAAGATGTAAGGATCTTGAGAGGAGGAGCTTATCCTAAATTATCTGGGTGAGCCCTAAATGCAATTGCATGTATCATTATAAGACAGACACACACAGGAGAGGACACATGAAGAAGAGGAGGAGGCAGAGATCACAGTGATGTGGCCACATGCCAGACAACATCTGGAGCCACCAGAGCTTGGAACAGGTAAAGAACAGATTTTCTCTTAAAGTCTCCACAGAATGTGTGGCCTTGCCAATACCTCAATTCAGACTTGTTGCTTCCAGAACTGTGAGAGAACAAAATACTGTTGTTTCAGGCCCCCCGACTTGTGGTACTTTGTTACAGCAGCCACAGGAAACTAGCACACATGCATAACATCCTGGCATACAGTGAGCACTTGTGTTATTAGTTAATTTATTCTAAAGGTGAGGGTGCCTGTTTTAAGGAGTTTTCTAATCACAATACTTCAGAAGTGTTCTTATCCAAGATTTCAGGCATCCTTAAGAGTAACCAAAAAGTGTGTATCTGAGGGGCAGGGTAGGTAGAGTCTACAGAAACAGCCAAGGGCTTAAGAAAACTTCAGAAACTTGGAAATTAACCTGATAGCATTGTAATTGTATCAATAATAGGAATATAAGAAGATAGTCCGGTAAAAATTTGGATCTTTAATAGTCCAAATAGAGTTATGGCTTGCCAAGGCATTTATTAGTGGTTGAACTTTCATCTTTAATCCACAATTTCTTTGAGTGGGATATACACTTTCAACCTACAAGGACACATGGTCCTATCTGGATTTTTGGACAAGTTTTTTCCCTCCGATCCTTTACACAACTTTGAATTCCTCAAGTCCCTTATGAACTTTAACCTGTTTATATACATTTTTTTTAACTCAAGGAAAACATACCTGCACCACTGAAGGGGTGTGACGTTCTTAAGCAGTTTGATTTTGGGACAATCCACTGCCAAATCTTATGTTCATGAAACCTACACTGGACGTGTTGCTGAGATGTCCCCTGTGCCTCCCAAAGGTTGAGGGGAAGAGGTCAGATGCTAGGAAATACAATTGTGATATACAGAGAAATAGAAGGGTGCATGGACCACTCTGACAGCAAGGAAGAGACAGGCTAAGAGACCCTGTTGAAGCACCCTTATTTTGTACTCCTTCACCTTTATGATTTTGGAAACACTGGCTAACAGAGGCCAATGGACTGTGGTATTTTCAATTTCACTTACTTCTTCTCATAGGTTATTCCAATTCTCAGTGCTGACCCAACCCTAGAATGCCATGAGATCCAATGTTTCCTTGGGTAGGTTTCTCAGGTCTGATCTCTTAGATATCATGGTGACTCTATCTTCCACCTGTGCTGTCTAACGTGGTAGCCATGGGCCACATGTGGCTACTTAAATGTAAACTCTTTGAAATTAAATAAAGTGTAAAATTCAGTTCTTCAGTCACATTGGGCACATTGCAACTGCCAACTAACCTCATGTGGCCAGTGGCTACCATACTGGATGGTGCAGATGGACCATTTATATCATTGCAGATGCTTCCATTGGACAGTGATGTTCTGACTATTCAAGATATAATTTGTAAGTATCAGGTTATGGAGGGATCAGCTAGGGAAATTGTACTGAAGACTATTTACACTCATTACCTTTAACTAATGAACACTGTAGGCATCTATAGTGATTATATCTAAAATGCAGACAGAAAAACAGGAAAAAAGGGCACACCATGTCTTATGAAAATTCTATATACTTTTAAAGTAATTGTCATTTTTAGTCTCTCTTTTGGAGGTTGTTATTTATTGTAAGACATCATTTTTATTAAATACACTGTAGTACAAGAGACTTCCCATGTCAGGTTGAGAGAAGCTGGTCACATGATTTACAAACAAAACTTTTTTTATTTTTAAACACTGATATTCTGGTGTCACTTTGAAATCAGCCAAGATGCAGTGGGTCTTAGTAAAGCAATGGACCTCAAAACAGATTGCAAAACAGGGACCAGTTAAGTATCAGCACAGAGACGTCACATTAAAAGAAAGTAAAGCAAATAAAGAGTTCCAAATACCAGGTCACAATTTAAGGGCAATATATCTTCAGAGAGATATTAAAACGTGTGTGTGTGTGTGTGTGTGTGTGTGTGTGTGTATGGCCCAGATATATACAAACATCTCTCTGTGTACAGAAGCAAATGCAGAGAGTGTCCACAACTCTTGGCAGATTTGTAAGTGACAGGTAATGGTCAATGGCAGGGAGCAATATTTTACCATAATTTGGTCATTTGTCAAGAGATGACATATTTAAATCCATATTTGATTCAAAGACCTTGCATTGAAAACATTTCCAGAGGTTTTATACATTTTTAAAACAATAGTAAGATATACAAGCTATAAGATGTAGGCCTTTACATTTCATTTTATGTTCTCCAATTTTTTCCCAGTTCGAACACATGAGTATTAGCAACGTTTACGATGCTTGCTCCGATATGCTCGATGTTTAGCCAACCTTCACTCAGGATCATTTTTATGAATGCACAGACCAAAGAAATAAAACAAACATGGACCTGGCCTAGAATGCATAGACTAAAATAATGACATCCCATGTTTTCCTATTTCATCTCCTGAGATGTGTGGTAAGGTGGCAAAATAGTTGCTTGGTTGCTGTTGTGAAATTCACAGTGTTTTGCCTGCAACACATATACATAAATATATTTTTGCTTTGCTTTGTTTGTGATAAATGAAGCTAAATAAATAAATAAATAAATAAATATAAAAGGAAGAGAAAGGGAAAAAAATTCAAAACCTAAAAATATTGAATAACCTTAGACTCGAGAAGTAGTGATTCATTCCAGCCTTAACAATAAGGAAATACTCTTTGTGCGCTGTCATCTTTAACTACAAATCCCACCCACCTCTAATTCTTTAGAATAACATTTGTTATCACAACCTGGAGTCTCTGCATTCCACAATGATGCATCGTAAAGAAATTGCTTTAACTGTTTGTTTAGTCATCTGAGGAATTGGATCACCAGCTATCCTTTATGAAATTTTCTGTAACAGTGATAGAGGGCCAAACCAAAGTTCAACATGGGAAATAAAAGTCCTGCATTGGAAGAAAAAAAAGAGCAAGAGCAAGAGAATTGAGGGTGTGTGTATGCAGTCATTTATCTAATTAGAGACACAATTAAATGCTGTTGAAATTATAGAAAGTCCAGTGTGCAAAAGGAAAGGAAAAAAAGATAAGTCTATTCCTGACCAGGGGCTCCTTTTGTCATGGCTCTTTGCAAAGGACAGCCTTGTACACTGCTGTTGCTTACATTCCCACTTGAATGTGGGAATTTCTCAGAGTTGCTGGCCTTGCTGTGGGGTCTTAGACTTCTCTCTATTGGCCTTTGAGACACTGGACTCCCCACATTCCTGCTCTCTCCTGGAATGCTTGAAGTCTGAACACAGGTAGAAAGGGGTCAGAGTGGGACAAGGTGAGCATAATACAAATATGCAAAAAAGAAGAAGAATATCCATTTTCCTTTCCTGGACCTTTATATAAGAAGATCTAATTCAGTTCGCCTTTTCCTTTGCAAGAAGCCAGAGAAAGGCCTCAATGTAACGGGATGGCTTTGAGTCATTTTGGGAAGCACATATTTTAACTAGGCCTTCCACCCATATAGTACTGCACAGAATTGATAAGTGCAGTGTAGTCCTATCCACATGGAGAATGGAAGCACTAATGGCAAATGATGTTAAAAGTTTTGGTTATTTAGCAGATTTTAAACAATTATTCATACTGTACCCTACTCATAATTGTCTCTATCACTGTGTGCCTATAAATTTATACATAAGCACAGAAATACACACATATGTATGTGTGTCTGTCTATGTATAAATCAAGTATTTATAACACGCATATAAATACATGAACATACCACAGGTAGTGCTGATGTGACACATGTATAATATGAATCCTGATATACTTCTTTATAGCATAATTCAAAATATTGTCTAAATAAGCCTGATTATAACATTGGTTCAGTGTACAGGGAATTAGCTGAAGCTATGAGCATGATTATATATCACAATATCTCAGCTGCTTGTTATCTCATGTCTTTCATTTTGTTCTTCTAACTTCATATCCTGCTTCATGTATTTGTTTGCATTCTTTCTTTCCTGGATTGGAGTCTCTAGTGGACTGAATCATGAACTTCAGAGTCAGAACATTTAGATTTAGTCCCAGTGGTGCCAAAAGCTAGCCTGGAGATCTCTAGCATGCCATTTAACTTCCCCGAGTCTCAATTTCCTCACCTTTAAAAATAAATGGGGAGAATTTGCTAATATATGTGACAATTGTTTGGAAAACAATGAAACAATTTATTAATGAAAATGGTTGCCGGAGTTTAGGCTTCAGAATTAGGTTTGTCATCACTATTGTTGTAGTTTGCAATGAATTTAACGGCTGGCCATATTCTGTGGTCATCACATTTCAGAGTGAGGTTGTTTCTTTTCTAAAAATTAGAACAGCAGCAGAAGAGATTTGTGGAGGACCAGTGTGGGACATTTGAAGATACTCTGCGGTTCATTCAACTACTTGGAAAGCAATCTGGTATTCTTTCAATGCAAGACGTCACTGAAATCAGTACATACTCTTGAGACAACAGAGGAAAAAATAATAATCAGCAATAGAAATAACTGTAAAGCTTTGCACTTGCATAGAACCTTTCATTTCAAGACCTTGAGGGACTTGTCAAAAGGTAAGGAGAGGTGTTTTTTTGTTTGTTTGTTTGTTTGTTTTGTTTTGTTTTGTTTTTTGCTTTGTTTCTCCAGAGGAAAACAACACTGGAATGGAATGGAATGTTTCCACCTTCTCATTTGCCTTGCTCTAAAACTGCACAGCCCTCCTCAAATGTGATCCTTTAGAGCACTGCCTCTTTGCTCTCTGTTAAAGTAAAACAAAATAAGTAGGAGCGTCTTCCCCCAGAGCAGCTGGCCAGTCACGCAGAATGGCAACCTGTGTAGGTTTTCAGGTCAACAGTGATGGAATCTAGAAAAAAAAAATTGTACAAATCTGCCCATTTTCACTTTTTCACAGAGTGCCACAGTGTTGTAACAGTACCATGGGTCCTTAATAGGATATATACGTAAAGGTATATATCATGGAGATATGGCTTTCATTATATTATTATATGTATTCTGGAGGGTTTTTTTCACTGACAAAGAGAACAACTCAACTCCCATGTCTCATAGGCCAGAGCAGAACTTTAAGACTATAAGGTTTATCTTATCCAACCCCCTTCACTTGACTGCAGATGTTAATGGATTTCCTTTTGTTATCTGTTAATCAATTATTTCTTTTTCTTTTTTTTTTTTTTTGAGAACTGGCTTTCAAAACCTATAATGGAAAATAAGGTGGTCCAGTGATTACGGGCACAAGCAAAACCTAAACAGAGCAATTGCACCTTCAGAAACAAATATGAAATAAAATGACTTCAGATGAATTAAAATCACTCCCTTTCGATCTGGCTTGTGTTATAAAGTATCAAGTTAGCAAAATTCCCCTCACAGAGGGTAGCAAGTTTTCTTGAGGAACAAAAGTATTTTTCTTCCTTGGTGTAACTGATCATCCAAATAGATGTAAATTTTTATTTAAATTTACAATTTCATTTCACAAAACCTGGGACTGTGCCCAGAAGCACACCTCCAAAGCCCGGTCTGGGCATAGCTTCCCATTGGCATGCTATGCCTATTTTTTTTTACTTTACTTCTTTTAATGGAGTGAAGAAAACAAAACAGCATACTGACAGTGGAGTACACTTGGAATGAAACCACTCTCCCAACAAGAGCCCAGAGCGAGGACTTGGCCTGTGCACACTGAACATCAATGCATATGTTGTCCTCAGAGATGAGATTTCCTTTCCCTCAGGGATTGACTTTGTCTCTCCCACAGTCCCACAGTCTCATAGTAGGTTCGACCTGCACGAGAATATCCGGGCTTCAGGGTCCATATTTATTAAAACCCACCACCACCCTACAGCCCAGAGACATTTATACTTAACTTACAAACTCCATTAGTTTCCCCTAATTATATGTTATACCTCTTATAAACCTGTTCTACATATCAGGGGCACAATGTCTGGAGCAGTAGTTTCTGCACACAAAGTATTAATCGACAAAGACCATGCACAATTTTGCTTGCACAGTTAAAAGGACAGGTAGGTGGTGGGTAGGGGTTGGAGGGAAGTACTATCTGAAAAGTTCAATATAAGAGAAGCTTGCCTCCTAATGTATAGCTTGGTCTAGCTTTTCCAAGTCCTTGGCTTTCCTACCCAACCCTGAAATGACTCTGGACAAGAATCCACCTATTCAATAGAACTTGACAAAGGGTCATTGGATAACACTTGGAAAACAAACCAGTGTTATGACCATGACCTACGAAGACAAGACTGTCTGAGTATGTGATGTACCATCTTGCATCCCATGGAAGCCATCTTTTCTCTCTACTACACTCTAGTTTCTGGTGATGAGAAATGAATAGTCCATGTCACAGAGTGCAACAGTCTTTTTACTCCTCAGAAGGGGAAGGTGTTGAATACATTCCTCCCAGCTAACAGTTGCTGGGTTTTTCCTAAGCAGGGACTGATGCCAGCTGATCCCAATGGTTTCCTTTGTTCCTCTCATACTGAGGTTTATAATAAATCTTCTTTCTCTCTGGTTTTAATCTCCCATAATTAAAGTGTTTCCCAGATTAAACACAAGTTTTCCTTTTTCATACATAGGCTTAAGCCATCCAAAAACAATAAGAACGGTAATAATAATAAATAAATAGAAGTGAATCCATAGAAACTCTCGATGTCTGTACAGCAGAAGTGACAAAGTTTAAGTCAAATATTTGTTTTCCCTTTTTTTCATCCACATCAAAGGCAGGAATACAACAAGGCATTGTTAGTTGTGGTGGGCAAACTGAAGTGTCTGCTGATATAACAAATTAGGTTTGTTAAGGCCTTTGTCTATGCAGAGTTAAGAGTAATGCAGAAGCCAGATCAATTAAAAAAGAAAGGGTAAGAACTGTGAAGCAGGGAAGACAAAAAAAGAAACAAACAAAAACAGAACAAAAACTAGATAACAAACCAGGGGAGATGGAAAGAGAGAAAGAGATAATGCCAAAAAGAAGTCCATACTGTGTTTACGGATGGAGAAGTACACATTGCTTCCCTCTGAAAGCTTCTTGGTGTCTTTGTTGTTAACACTGTCAGAACAGAGAACAGCAGATTGATGGCATCCAGCAGCAGTTAAAAGACATTCCCTCTTGGCCCATCTGAGGAGGTGCTTTGGGAAGGACTGGTCTGCAGGAAAGGGCCCTAGCCTAGAATATCCAGATAGACCGGAGATGCCTTGGCCAAGTTCTGAAGGAGGGTGTAGATGCCCTTGATGTTCTTCCTCATGTGGGGCTCTCGCTGCCAGCACCCCAGCATCAGCTCGTAGACTTCCTGGGGGCACGTTCGAGGTCGCTGCAAGACTCGGCCCTGAGTGATGCATTCTATCACCTGGATGGAGATCAAAGATGGGATCAGACAAGAGGAAAAACAATACAGATAAAATAAATGTCAGCGCAAAGAGACGGTTGCTTTAAAGAAACCCACTCAGTGTTTTTTTGTTTTTGTTTTTTCTTTCAGAAATAAGAGAGAAATTATTATAGGTTCATATATTGTGCTTCATTGCATTAAACCCATTTTTCATAAACACTGATTTCACCAGACTAGTGGAAAATAACTCACCTATATGAATGATCTCAAGCCCCACCCTAGAATTCCAAAGTGTTTTAGTTTTACCAACCTGAGATGGACCTAGGCCACCTTTGTGTTAGGGTGTTGTTGACTGATGAGGGACCCCAAGGCTATATAAATGAGTGTTTATTTTGAATAATGAGTTTGGGTAAAAGACAGACTTGGACCTGAAGAAGATGTGAGGTGCTTGACCAAGAAGCTATGCCTCAAATATAGACATATTTGCAAAAGGATTAGAATAGGAAAGCAAAATGAGTTTTTCACTAGAAGTGGATGGTGTGGTGAAATGTACAAAAAGGAAATAAACTTGAAACCTTATTGGAATATTACACAAAAGCTAGCTGTACTGTAAAGGTGCTGGAATGTCACATACACTCTTATTTTCCTAGATGAACAGCACACAGTGATTCCTCAGTCCCGTCACCAGAGGATGTCAAGTATGTCAGCAAACACTGCTTTTCCCTTTCTAGAACTCCAAATTTTGAGAGTGACTGTACTTTGGCCATGATGTTTAGGTACATGGCAGGTCATTTGGGAGGTGCTGTACCCAACAAAGCCACATTAGATCATGTCCTAACTTCCAGCCAAGGGGTGTCTCTTGGTGTCAGCCCTTTAGGAGAGTCTCACCCAGCCCACTACACACCTCATTGTTGGACAGCTGGTACCAGGGCTGTTTGCCATATGTGAAGATTTCCCACAACACGACCCCCAGGCTCCAGACATCACTTTCTGTGGTGAACTTCCTGTACATGATGCTCTCTGGAGGCATCCAGCGAATAGGAAGCATTGTGTGGCCACCAACCTGGCAGAAAAAGGATGAAAAAGGAGGCATTAGTCACCCCCAAACCAAGTTCCCACCATAAGAGAAAAAGGTATGGAAGGGAGATGTGGGGGACATTTTTATTCCTTTCCTTTGTTTGAATGTATTAATTTTAATGGTTTATAAACACAGAAGGAAAATATGATTTCTTTATAATCTCAAGAACCAGAGACAGAGGGCAAAGAATTATCAAGAAATGTTTTCATATTTGCAATTATGAAATTTGAAAATAGATTGGAGCAGAGCTGACGATTAGGTGGGTGTTCCTTTGGATAAAACATACACACACACACACACACACACACACACACACATTTTCTGGTATGAGGATGATTCAACCTTCTAATTAACAAGATAACTTTGACCAGGATAACAAGTAGGGATGTCTTCATTCCTAAATAGCCCACCAAGTGACTCTACTTCCTTAGCGAAGCCTGAGTTTTCTTCCAGTTTAAGATGTTAGGACAAGTGTGCAGTGTTTCTTTGAACACCTTCTCCACAATCCAGAGATAAATAAGGCAGACATTACTCCCATTTTACAGATGAGGTGACTGAGGTTCAGGTGCTAATGACACAAAGAACTCAGGTTTTGGCCATTGTCCAGGGACAGCCAACTGACCTGGAGTCCACACGATCCTTCCCCATGTGGGAAGGCCACCCTCCCCTCCACACCCCCACTCTTATTAGGGATTTCTGGACCCAAGGGTAGGTAGGATGATGACCATGTCCAGCTTGGAGCAGCTAGAGGAGCTCGAGACCTTCACCCATTGTCCTTTATAAGATTATAAAGGGTCTTAAGTCTGAGAGGGAGGGATTGTTATTTTTAATTGTTAAAATAATTAATTAATTAATTAATTAATTTTTTAAAAAGAAGAAGAATATATGAAAGGGTGAGGCAGGAGAGCTTGTATGTAGGACCAATGGGCATGGACTGGGGGGGGGCATTGCTGAGGGAGAGGCGTGCTGCGCAGAGGGGAGCAAAGGGGAAAAATTGGAACTATTATAACAATATAATCAATAAAATATATTTAAAAAAAAAAGAACTCAAGTTTTAGACTCCTAGCTCAGAATTTTTCTCTATGACAGGGCACTGCAACTGAGCTAATTTACAAAAGTAAATGAGTAACTATGATTCTGAAAAACCAATGTTAGTGAAAACATGGAGGCTGAGGTGTTAGAGGACAAGAGCATTAGCACAGGCAAAGAGAACCTTGTTTGACAAAGAAGACTTGCTCATGATTTCCTACTTCCATTTTCAGGCTTGTAGCCCATTGGGGTTTTCTGATTTTATAACCATGATCAGATTTCTGCTCAGTAGCCCTATGGTGGTGGTCCAATTTTCATGCTGGTGAACCCCAATGCAGCTAGCCCAAATGCTATGCCTGACATCGGGGTAATGGGTGAGTTTACAGACTCTGGGAACTCGACCTCATGGACAACTTTCAGTCCCTGGGTTCTGAGACTAATGCCACAATTATATGCCTCAATATCCACCTCTGACACGTTAAAAAAATTAAATGGACTAACAATGCCTGAGAAATGCTGCTGAACTCAGAGCCCAAGGAGCTGAGAAAGTCAGAGATGTCTAATATGCTTGGTGGTTTCAAACAATGCTTTTAGCCTCAAAGAAAGTACAAATATGAAAGGAGGGGGATGCTCTTTGTTGTTTTTCCATTCTTCCCTGTACAATGACTCCAAACTTGACAAGTAGGAACATAACTTGCTGACTCAGGGTTAAGGCGCACCCATATCTTTACTGTTTAGCCTTGAATACACCTAAAGCTCCTACACTAAGTAGAGGCTGGTTATCTTTCACCAGCTTTTGATTTTCTCACGTGCTCCTCATCCCTGAAGGGACAGGTAGTCACTGTTCAATGAGTACAGATTTTCATCATGAAGCTGCCTGGACAGGTCTGAAGGTGATGACAATACTCACCATCAGGGTTGATATCTAAACCATAACCTGTGTGATGCAGGCACTGACTGGTCAGCCAGAAAGAATGCTGGTGGCAAACTAATTTGAAGTTGTGTTTGTAGAGGAGAGGGAGAGAGACAGAGAACCATTTACAAACATCCTCTAAAACCAAACAGCTAAAAAACACACTCTGGCAAGCATTAATCTAGCAAGACACCAGCCTTCCCATAGTCTTTGTGGATTCCGAGCTGCAATGCAGCGGACAACACTCAACCCATGAAATTGGAAGTGCTGGGTTTCAGGGCATACCCTAGTTTACCCTTTCCTAGTTGGGTAACCCTGACTAGTTGCCAAACCTCTCGGTGCCTTATTTTCTACAAATGTAAAATGTGGGTTGCAATGAATACCTTCCAGGGTTATTGTAAGGTTAATACCTAAGCAGACAATATAAATTTCAATGCACTAAATACTTTCAAGACATTGCTTCCTTCTCTATAATTTTACTGTCTGAGTTCCTCAAAATGGGAAGCAGCCATTCCAGAGACATTAGGAAAGTCAACACATACATCTCTCCTGTACTCCTCACTGCAGTGACAAGTGTTTTGTGGTCTCTGTGACTATAGCACCCACTCTATCAGGTTTTCTACCCTGTACTGCTAATGGCCAAAAAAAAAAAAAAAAAAAAAAAGAAAAGCTCCTGTTTCCTTTAAAGGAGAAAAAATAAGGTTCAAATTTTGATTTACATGTTTTCCCATCTGATCATTTATTTTACGTTTAGACAGATTTTTCACTTTAATTCTTTCAAGAATTCCTTTTGGGATTTCACACATGCTGTTATAAATAATGCTTTCCTTGTTCTGATGTCAAACGGGTGAGTGTGGGAGAATCTAATAAAAGTTCAGATAGGGTTCACAAGTTTTCTAAGCCCTTTAGAACATTTATGAACATTCCTTTTGCAGCCATTTCTCAGGATATTGGAGATTGTCACAAAAGTAAAGAGTCACCGTTGTTACAAATTACTATCACATTTCATTCACAATCACTGGGTGGTTTGGGAGCCTCACAAAACCACATACTGTGTGGCAACAAACACAATGAGACATTTGTTTTGTATTGTGCTATTTGGCAATCTGCACTCACACCCTTGCTTAAATATTTGTGACATGGAATGCAATAGCAAGTATGGCACTGGCAGTCAGAACTGCTGCTTCAACTCTTGGATATGCTGCGGTGCCTACAGAGACTCTCCAGCGATCCATATGGGTCAAGCCACATGCCCTTCACTAAACTCACCAGATTGAACTGATCAAGATGGGAAATCCAGTCTGCTGGGAGTTCACTTAGATTTGCAATTTTTATTTTCCTAAGCCCTGGATACTGGGGTTCTGGTTCTGAAACTAACCACCACCACTTTGCCACCATAATCATCCATCAACTATTAGTACTTCACATTTACAAAGAATTTCCACTCAGTTATCTCTTAAACCCAATAGTTACCCTCTTGGGTAGGCATTGGCTTGCCTTCATATTACAAACAATGCCTCCAAAGTCCAAAGAGTTAAGTAGCTTAACTAGAGCCACACATATAATGTCTCCCCACTGAACATCTTTCTCTCATTCTGATAGGTCGCTCTGTGTTTCCAGCTCCTGAAGTCTCCAACACATGCCCTGCATTTTCAGCCAGTGAGCTTAGGTGTGGCTCCTCACCCAGGGCAAACCTACTCAAGCCCGTTGTAAAATTTGATCTCCTTTCTACCTACTAAAGGCAAGTTCAAGTTCCACCATTTCAAGGAATGCTCTGTCCCTGCTATAGCTTAGTGTCTTTTCTAAGTAACAGGAAGCCCTGTGTGCATTTAGTACAGCTCTGATAACACAGCAGGGTGGACACTCCTTTTTTTTTGCTAACAGATCACATACCTCAAGAAAGGTGGATGCTAATCAGTTATGTTTGGCAGGGCATGAGGGGGTTGCTTGATAAGCATACCCTGTCTTCAAGTGGGTTTCTTGTATGATATTTGGGAAGGAAATCTTAAAGTATTCTTTCAAAGAGATCAGTGCTTGCTCCCTTCCTATCCATCCTCCAATAACATCTCTAAATTCTTGATACAACCAAGCCTTAGAATAAATGAATGGAAACTGGCTCACTTATTTGATACTACAAGTAAGAACCATGTAATTGACATTACAAATAAGAATGATTCAGTGAAATTTGTAACTTCCTCATAAAATGGAACCAAAAATACCAGGGTTCAGCTGGAGAATAAAAGCTAAGTTGTAGGAGAATTCCCAATCCTCAGTTTGCCATCTGTAGAGTAGACAGCGGGTATATGTGCAGACCTGGAACTATTCACTCTGGGAATAAAGTCTAAAAAAGATATCATAATGTATAACACAAAAGGTGTTTTATTCTACAGATGGTGACTAGTATGTTATATCTTAAGAGGCTGGAGAAAAAGGACAAAGGCTTAAGAAGAAAGTTAAGCGATGAAAAAGAAAAGACTGAATGACCATCATGGCTACTAATCATTGCAACATGGTGAAATCAGCAACATTAACCAGAACAATGTCTGAGGTCCGTGGCCAAAAACAATTCCCAGAGTGACTAAAATAAATCAAATTACAGAAAATAATGAGTTCTGTTTTTAAAACATATCAAGAAAAGAACTTTTCATATAGCTCTTCGTGTGATTCCCGTGACACCTCACAATTTTGATTGTGATATGTATTAAATAACCTGGTTAAACACAAAAAATAACAACTGTGTTCTAGTTAAAATACCTGGACTTGAGCATCCTTTATCCCAGAGAGAACATTAAAAGACCTTTGGTAAAACTGTCTTGTGCTAGAAATTGATAATTTTATTATTTTTAAATTAAATTAGACACATCTACTCACTAGAACTGCAATATATATTTCTTAACCAAGAAATACTCTTTGGGTGCATACTTTTTGGTCATCAGTTTGTAAATTGCAAAAATTTTCTTGTCACTTAACAAACAATATGATTTCTTTTTCTACATAGGAAAACTAGAATTCGGGAAAATCAAGGAAATTCCCAAGGAAGTGTGGCTATGAACTGATGACTAGTAGTATGAAGACACCTCTCTATCCCACCTCTACTCATGCTGAGAACCTAGTTGTTTCTCATTTTTTACAAATATACAAAGCACCTCTTTTTCTAGTACAAGGTAACAATGAATGCACAACTCACTTTCCATGTGCACCGGGAGATGACAGAGGAGGTGACAAGTGTAGCTCTCTTTTTTCTGTTGGGCTTCACAAAAAATAAATCTATCATCCTTCTTCCTCCTTCATCTTCTCTTCTTCTACTGCATCCTTTCTTCTCAGTGTTGCCCCTTCTCAGTCCATTTCTACTTCCATTTCTTTGAATATTCTCTCAAGTCTCACTTGTTCAGCCACATTTCAAATAGCCACTTAGTCTTGCCTGATTCTCTTCTTCTCTCCAAATGATCATGTGCAGCCTTACCACAACTCATTATTCTTCCATGGTGATGCCGCATTTCCCTTCTGTGTTTATGAGAGACACAATGGTAGGCTGGAACCTTTCTATAGATCCAAAGCAAATGCCTAGCTGGCTTTGAAACTATTGGTGGTATAAAGTGAGTAATGCTAATCTGGGACCTTGTAAACTCAACTAGCAAAACCAATGATGCCTGGGAGGCTACTTCCAGTTTGTAGTATTTACTGTACTCAGTGAATGAGGGATAACTTGTTTGGAAGCCAAACATTTCACTCCCTAAGAAACATGCAGGCCAAAGGGAAAGCACCATTAAGAGATGATTAGCTGTCAGAGGCTTTTGGCAGCATAAAATATTGAAGAGACTTCTAGCCCTCCTCATGCTCCCTTCACCTGATTGCTTTGTTTCAGCACTTTCTCTTGATCTGTTCCTTAAGAGTTCATGAAAGCTGTAAACTTTAAGAAATAGCTGGTCTTTATTTACTTATTTTGTGTGTTGCACTTATAGCATGAAGTTATTAAAAAAAAGAGAGAGAAACAATGTGTGCAAAATATTCTTGAGACTTGGAGAAACTGGAACCGCTGTGGTCAGACTGTGGGTCACTTTCTCACCACATCCAGGAAGATCAGAATTCTCCAATTATAAAAAGTGATGAGGTGCTTTTGTGCTGTATGGCTCCTGAATCAAGGGATAATTCATGGGAAGAAAGTCAGCCCTTCCAGCCTTGCCTAGAAGAGTTCTGAATGAAGAGAGATCAAGTTGAGTCAGGAGAAGTGCTGGTGACCTCCTGGTCACCCTCTTGTACAGTGGGAATTGATTATCACTACACCTGAAATTACTGTTATTTGTAGTCTAGGAAATCCTTCATTATCTTTTACCATAATGGTCATAGCAGACGGGTTATGATTTAGTAACTTCAAGCCAAGTGTTTTGGGATTAGTCAAAGAGAGGGCATGCTGGACCTTATTGCTAACAATATTTCTGCAAATCTTTTTTTTTTTTTTTTTTTTTTTTGTCCCCACAATTAAATCTCTATCCTGCCAGTATAGGGCAAATGATCATGTTTGGAAGGGAAAGGTCACAGAGCTATCAACACTATCTCCTGACACTTGGATTCTAGGTCAACAGATGAGGCAAATTCAATACAAAAATTGTATTGAGAATTCTATCTTTATTCTACCATAAAATAATAACAATACAAATAATAAAATAACAACAATAATAAAACTTTATGTTTGTATAACACATTTTTTGCTTTTTAAATATCATAACCACATTTATTTATTCTATAATAATTATACCCAACTCAAAACATGGTTGTGAAGATTAAATGAGTTGATATTAGGAAAGTTCTGTACTGCCATCATGTGCTGCCATTTATATGATAAGGCATTCTCGATAAGGAAAAACTATAGGTCTAAACAACCTATGGTTGACAGAAGTTGGGAATTGGGGGTGGGGTGAAGGGCTTGCCCTACTAGAGCATGAGGGGATTTTGTGAGGAGATGGCAATGTTCTCAGTCTCCATCGTGGTCGCACTTCAATGACTCTGCCAAAACTCAGAACTGTACACTAAAAAAGATAAATTTTACTGTATGTGTATTATACCTCAATAAACCTGATTAAAAAAATAAATAAATAAAGCTCTTATACTAATGCTCAGTATATAATAAGTGTGGAAATTATATTAGCTGTTGTTATGCTAAGTATTTGAGTCTGTAATAATCCTATGGGGTAAGTCATCCTTATCCTTTTATCCCAATTTAAGGGATGAGGAGTTGCTAGGCCCAGAAACAAAGTGACCTACCCAAAACCACATAGCTAAGAAGTGCTAGAGTTTACACCAGGACCCAGCTCTCTAAATGGATGGCATTTTTTCCATTCTGTCTTGAGTCTGACATGGAGTCAGATTCAGGGATAGAAAAGGCTCTCTGCCTGAGTTAGCTTGGGCTACCATAATGAAATATCATAGACTGGGTGGCTATAACAGCAATCATTTATTTTCTCATATTGGCTTGAAGTCCAAGATCAAGGTTTCAGCAGTTTGGTGAGAGCTCTCCTCCTGGCTTGCCCCAATGTAGCTTGTGCGTATGCACAGAGAGTGAGCTTTAGGTCTCTCTTACAAAGATACTAATGCTATTAGATTGAGGTCCTACCCTACGACCTCATTTACCCTCAGTTACTTCCTTAGCGGTCCCATATTCAAATACAGAGCCACTGGGTGTTAGGGTTTCAAGACATAAATTTTGGGGGGTGGGGGTACACAAACATTCAGTCCAATGCTTCCTTTTTTATTCCAGTGCACTTGGAGGAGCAAGAACGGCTTCAAATACTAAGAGTTGTGCAATTCTGGTCCAGAATGCAATTCCCTGGTCTTCTGTTAGCACCTTCATGTCCCCAAGTGAATGTTCATTTCCATCACTGTCTTCTCTTCCTGGGTGACTCTTGATAGTTTTCATGTTACCAGCTACAGTGGTACCTCCATACTCATTAGCTTCAGAATTCATCAAACCTGGTACTTCTTGCATTTTGATGAGAAAAAATGTTTCAGCACTCGGTGCTTGCTTGCCACTCATCGCACTTGCTAGAATTTGTATGAGTCACAACGCCACCCCACAAGAGAAAATTCTTCGTCAATCCTCACTTGTTTGCCACTTGTTGGAACAAACTACCAATAAGTACTGAGATACCACTATAATTCTAGAGCTTAGGAAGTGGCTTAAACCTGTTTTGCTCCACAGCAGCCCCAAATTCAACTCATTTCCAGTGCGACACTTAGGGCAATCTCAGTCTTCACTCTACCCACCGCCACTCTATCCCAATTTCCCTGGGAGTAGCTAAGGGAGTGTGAACACACCCTGGAACTCTTTAGTGATGTATAGAGAACAGCAGAAAGGCTTCCTGAACTTTGTGTTGTCTCAAGCGATATCCTTCATGGGTCCTTCTGTTCCCTGCTTGTGTACTATATACAATTTAAAGAGCCAAAGAGTCCCAGATTTAGAAGTGATTATAGTTTCACCTTCTTTTACATTTGCTCTAATGAGGAGCAAATAAGCAACTCCATAAAGTATGAAACTGCAATCATACTCCCCCCCCCTTTTTTTTTATCCTTGCCTGAGGACATTTTTTTTCATTGCTGTTAGAGAGGGAAAGACAGAGACAGACATCGGTGTGGAAGAGAAACATTGATCGGTTGCCTTTTGTATATACCTGGACTGGGGATTGTATGCACCTGGACCAGGGATCAAGGCCACAACCCAGGTACGTGCTCTGACCAAGACTTTAACCTACAGCTTTTAATTTATGAGCCAATGCTCCAACCAACTGAGCCACGCTGGCCCCTGATGTTTAAGAATCGCATTGAGAATCTAGAAACAAGGAGTCTCCATTTTAACAATAGAGCAAACATAGACAGTAACAACATGCCCTCCCCCTTCCTCTGATGGTCTCGGCCTACCCCACCCTACTAATGCTTATCAACCTAAGGGGAGTTTCCTGAGAGACCAATGGGAGGACAAAGCTTTTGGAAAGAGCAAATATCGCATACTGACTGGCCTGTGATGATTGTATTTATATTGGGTTGGCCAAAAAGTTCGTTTCTTTTTTTCCATAAGATAGCTCTAGTAATGCTTAGTTGTCTTTAACTTCATTCCAACTTTGTTAGATTGTATGGTGACAGTTGTCATATCAGTGTGCATTTAAAAAACTTTGTCAAAATTAGTGAATTTTTGTGTAGCCATTTTAATATTGCAGATGGGAGAAAATACGCAACATTTTCGGTGTATTATGCTTTATTATTTCAAGAAAGGTAAAAATGCAACTGAAATGTAAAAAATGATTTGGGCAGTATATGGAGAAGGTGCTGTGACTAATAAAATGTGTCAAAAGTGGTTTGAAGTTTCATGCTAAAGATTTCTTGCTGGACAATGCTCCACGGTAGGGTAGACCAGTTGAAGTTGATAGCGATCAGATTGAGACACTAACTGAAAACAATCAATGTTATACCACACAGGAGATAGCCGACATACTCAAAATATCCAAATGAATAAAGTTATTGGTGAAAGTGAAAAATATATCTTTTATTTTATGGAAAAAAACTCAATGGACTTTTTGGACAACTCAATACATCACTCCGTAATGTGAATTTGTACATTCCAATGACATATATTTCATCAAGAATTCATTTTTTTAATGTTCAATATTACTGAGCTTTTTATGGCCTCCTGTGCATTATGGTTTTTAACCCAAGAGACCATCTGACTCTTTAGCATTTGAGACCAGAGCATTGCATTCTTTCATTGTGAAAAGCCATAGGAATTGACATGGTGCTGAGCAAAGGTCACCAGAAAAACAGGGGCAATATGTATTCATGTCATTGTCTATGTTAAGGTGATTGCATTATGCTGGTTTATTACAAAAATTTCAACATGAAATTGTTTCTATGGAAGTAATTCAAAAGGGCTGGTGTTCCAGCCAGCTTTTAGAAAAGGAAGAAATCAATGAATTGTCAACAAAGTAGGGGGGAAGAAAAGCACTCTCCATGCCAGCTGGAATTACTGTGATTACTGCTGTCCTGGGTGTATTATGTCCAGTAAGTGGAGAGATCAGGTTTCTGGGTGGACACCAAACATCTGTCCCACCATTAACTGCAGCTTCTTAGTTAACGCTGAAGACACTCCCAGAATGTACATTCCACCATTAACTCAAGATGAGGACTTAATACACAAAAGCCAGTTAAAAATGAACAAGGTCCTCTTTCCTCCCAGTTCATTTTGATATAGAACTGATGCCTAGGTCCACCTGAGTGCAATAATAATGGAAAAATTGCTTTCTCCAGTGAGTTCTGAATGCTGTCCTTGCATCATTAGGGTCCTTTTCTATAATGTCTGGGATATATGTAATGTGTAGAGATTGTGACCTTGGTTATAAAACATCATGATTTCTTACCATGCTCATGAGGGCTAGGAAATCGTGTAATAGAAGCAACTCTCTGTTACTGAGCACCGACTCTATGTGCCATAATCTGTGCTAAAGCCACTGCTTAGATTTAAAACTCAGTTTTCCCATACCTCTCCCAACGTACCTGCAGATAAAATGTACCCATAGAAAGTGCACACATTATCATACAAGCAGCAGCTGTTTGCACTTGTGAAACTGGAACTCACTCTCTGACCAGCAGCTTTTCTGTGTACAGTAAAGATGAGAAGCTCAGTGTTATGGAAAACCAGTGTGGTGTACCTGGTTGTTTCTCAAACATTTCCACCAAAGCAACCAAAACTGCAGAAATTAGTAAAAGACCAAAGATGTGGGGAGTAATTGGGACCATGTCTGTGAGTCTATTCTAAGGTGCCTGTGGCAAGTGTGGCATTTCTTTCAAGTCTTACATTTCATCTTTAACATCTAATATAATGGGTGTATTCAGTATTAGACTCTACAATGCACTATAAAAGTAATGATATGTCCCAAACTCATTTATTAAAATTGATATTTTAGAAACATGGACTATGTTTGTTTTGTGGCTTCATGAGTTTCTGGACACAGCATCTTCTGTCCAAACTCTACCAGACTTGGGTTTGAGAGGCACCGGTGACAGAAAGTGAATAGGTTGTAAAGTGAACAGCCCTGGATTTCTGTCTAGCTCAACCATTTACTAACTAAATAGATGTAAATAATTTATTTTATGCCTTAGAGTGTTTCCTTTGCATCTAAATAAGAATAAAACCTTATACAGCTAAATCAAGCCTATCCCCTTCCCCCACAGGCTAAGTTCTAAAAGAGGTGATAAACAGCTGAATGGCCAGAAGTGAGCAAAAACAAACATTCAGGCATAGCCTGGAGATTACAGAAAGAGACCTGCAGCAGGATTCCATGTGGTTCTGACCACTGCAAGGCTCTGAGGGCTCCACACCGCAGCCCTTGTGAATGCCCCCTCCTAGAGTTGCCTAAGATGGCGACCTCTATCAGAAACCTGGGGTTCTATTCTGGTGCTTATAAGACTTTCCATGTGGTTTTGGGCAAGGCATTGCCTCCCTCTAGACAATAGGTTTTCCACTTACAGAATGAGGACAATGATATTTACTGTGTTTTATCTGTGAGGCTCCAGTGAGGTAGCTGAGGTAAAGTATAGCTTACATTGTAATACCCAATCTGCATGCACTATATCATTAATCTTGCTGTTTTCATGTGCCTTTATTTTAGTACATTTCAACAAATTTGTGTGTAGTTAGTATACATAGTGTCATCTGCAACAATGTTGGGGAAATAACATTGAATGAGATTAGGTCCATGACCATCAGAGTTTGTCCTACAGCCATGATACAAGATGGAGAATTGATGCCATAGTGGAAATATGAACAACTGGCTGTTTGTTGTGCGGTTTGGCCCACTCTTAAATCTACTCATGCTTTCAGCTCGCTTCCACTAAGATGTCAATATTAGGATGCTGAAGTATTTGCCACTCTGTCCAGAGAATCCCACTAAAAAAGAAACTATTGGAAACCAGCACGAGACAAAGTTTTCAAAAATAATCAAGACCCCAATTTCTCACTGAAGTTTCCTGACAAGAAGGAATTGGCCCCAAGGCCCCAAGGGGGCTATGATGGCTGAGTTGTGTTTAGCTTTGTGGCTAAGGTTCAACATCTAGCTACCTTTTACTGCAAGCCTGCATGTGCAAGACACAATCAAGAACTTCATGCATATTATTTCACTGAACTGCATGGAACCACAAGCTGAGCTCATGCAGGGATGAAGAGGGTACCTCAGTTAGGGATCCCCATCAGCTGCAAGTGGCAGAGATAGTGGCTTCACCATGCAGGTTTTTCCTCACTTCCTAGAAGTCCTGAAGTATGCGGCCAAGGGCTGGTGGAACACTCTAAGGAGTGGTTCCAGCGATATCCTTCAGGAGACATCTCAAATCTGCCCACTTCCTTCCACCTCCATTTTCATCTCCCTGTTCTGTCATTATCCTCCCGGGGTTACTGTGACAGCCTCCTAATTGGTCTATCCTCTACCCATTTACCTTCTCACCATTTTCCAATCCACTTTCCATTTAATAGCCAGAGCAATAGTCTTAATATATTAATTGTGTCATTTGTTTTTCTGCTATAAACTCTTCAATGGCTTCTCATTGCCCTTAGGATAAAATTGAAAGTCAAGGAAATGGCTAATAGCACCATGGTTGATCTGAGTACTTCCTTCCCCAGTCTCCTCTTATGTCTTTCCTCTTTCCCTGCAGTGACCCATCCATTTCTTAAATCTTAGTGCTTTCTCCCCTTAGGTCCTTCAGTCATGCAGCCCCTCAGCTTTCACCTGGTTAACTTCCCCTTGTCCCTTGGGACTTAATATAAATACCATACTCTTAGACATCAAAATCAAGTTAGACTACCAGGCAGTCTTGCTTACTTCCCCCTCATAGTGCCAGTCAGTTAAAATAATGGGCTTTTTGCATTGTTACATGCCTGCTATCTCCCTCTGCCTGTAGACTACAAGGTTCATGAAAGAAAGCACTACACAGTGCTTGAATGCTCAATAGATATTTGAATGAAAAGAGTACATCTGGCTGCCTCAGGACTTGTTATGAAATAAATATAAAAGGAGAAGGGCTTAAAGCCAAAAAGGTGGCTTCCCATTAGCCTTGCACAGGGCTCTCAACACAGACCCCTTGGAGCCGAGAGGGCTATCCAGAGGGAAAAGGGAAAAATGGGCAGTAGCCAATTTACTTTAGAGAGCAACACCTGTTTCTAATTTAAACTGCAAATAAGGAATGGAAACCGACATATGTTATACATGGAGTAACAAACATATGGGATAATTTACCTAGAAAAGCTATGGAAGCCAGAATTAATGGGCTGAAGTAACCCCTCAGTTGAGGAGAGGTTGTGGAGGTGCTGGGAGAAGTCAGAGAGAATGGAAGGGCTGAGTGCCCTGTCTCTGGAGTTCCCTTCCTTTTGCTCTTCCTGTGTTAAGTCCCATTGGCCATGACAAGTTCACTCTGGAAAGCCATCCTATTTACAGAGGCCGCCTTGGGGCCCCATCAGAGTTCCCATGAAAGAGACTCTGGTGGCAGACACTTGGGGGTGGGAGTGGCTTGTCCTCATGGCACCACCTATGCTGAGTCGTGGTGGCTGAAGAAGTAAAGGAGGCAGATGGAGATTAATTAAAGCCCTCAAACCAGCCCTCAGAGTCACCGTCACCACTGCTTCCTACATGAGCTACACTCTGACTCTCATCTTCAAAGGACTACCCATTTCCACCATAGTAGATATTATTTTAAAAAACTATCATGATGTATTTTGGATTCTCAAACTCTCATTGCACAGAGTATAGATTGATCTTTTAAGTCATTGAGTTGATAATCATGTGTTTGTTTTATATCATTCACTCATTCAGCAAAAATTTACTGAGCTATCTACTGGATGCTAGGCATTGTTCTGGGCAATGGTGATGTGTCTTCATGAAGAGAAAGAAGCTAGTGATTGCTTTATGCCCCATGTCCTCATGAAGCTCTCATTTTAGTAGGAGACACAGACATGCATAAACAGACAACTAGGCATGACAATGTCAGGTGGTAATAAATAATGTGAAGAAAAAGAGTAAATGGATGGAAAGGGTAGAGAGGGGTATTCTTTAGATAGGAAGGTCAGCAAAGTCTTTTCTGAGCAGGTGATATCTAAGCAGAGATCTGAATAAAGTGCAAGAATAAGACATGCAAAATCAGGAGGAAGTGCATTCCAAGTATTCAGGTCAGCACATGCAAAGGCCCTAAGGTAGGAGCAACCTTGATGTGTTGGAATAGTAAGGAGGTCAGTATGGATGCAGTAATTGTGGCAAGGGGGGTGAATGGCAGGAAAGGATGTGGAGCGTTACCTGGGGCCATCACTGATGAGTTGTATATAATGGTGCAGCTGTGTTGGAGGGTGTGTTATCTATAGCTATATGTCCATATCACTATCTATTTAATATCTTCTATATCTAAATAATATGCTATATCAGGTAGTATTTCAAAGCAAAGGACTTAATATTATGGAGCTTTACAGCAAACACATAATCTACAACAAACATATAATCTATGACTTAATACCATTTACTAAGTAGGGAAACTAAGCCAAACAAATGCAGACCATAGTCAGAATCAGTGTCTGGGGTGGCAATGAAAGACAGGTATTTCAATCCACTAATCTTGCTTTTTTCACTTTGATTTTTGCCTCTTATTTTGCATCACCTCCCCAAATTCACCTGGTGGCATGACCAACTATGCAAGCTAGCTAAATCACCAGTCCCTTTCTCTGAGCTCTGTTCAAGAAAAAAAAATTCCTTTTTTCCCCATGCAGAGAATTCCACAATGACATCATTGTACAGCAAAAATAACCAATGCTTTCTTTTGCAGATAGTGATAAACTGAAGAAACAAAGAAGGTCTGACTGTTGGGGTCCCCCACCCCTTTCTTTCAATGGAAGGAGGAAGGCACAGTAGAGAGATTCTATTACTTCTAGTTCCTTCAGTAGCACAGATATATTCCTGAGTTTCTGAGGGTGGTTAGTGATAGCCCCCTTGGTATTTAGCTTTTGGGTTTACGTTGATGGTTTCTATGTGCTTCTTTCTCTCTGTCGGTATATGAGAGGAGACTCCCTCTACATTACCTTGTTTTTCCTGATTATTTCCCCAATATTCCATTAGTTATATGATCACATCATTGCTCAGATCATTCTTTGACTTCTAAAACAATTTGAGTTTCATTTGAGGAAGAAAGCTGTCCTTGTGGTATCCCAGGGGAGAAGAGAAAAGATTCCATAAGGCTGAAGTCTTTAGTGATGGTCCACCAGCATTCTTTCTTTGTGCACCTTCCTTCCTGCCTCTCAGTCCCTTAGTCAACCCCATGCCTCACCCCCCCCTTTATTCCCCAAAATTTCCCTCCCAAGGTCTCTATCTCCAGTAATCACATTTTGTTTATACCAGAACCTCTATTTAGGCACAGATCATTGGCATTTAGGATACTCTACTTACTGGTTAATATCTACTTAAACCCATTTACAGAAATAGCTTTCATGAAATACACAAAGGTTTTCAAGCATTACAGTCTACTCTATGAACACAGGCTCAGGGATAATAATAATTCTCTTTAGCCCTAAATTTGTCTTTAGAGATGAAGACAAGAACATTCTAGAGAAGGACAGGTTTATACCACTGAACAAATAAGCGACTACAAGTTAACTGGAAAGTGTATGGGAAGGCAGAGATGATTCCCAACTTAAGAACAATGGACTTTTAAAAAGACCACCTTTTCCAATGGTGGTCTGTCCTCTTCTAACTCAAAGATTAAATGTCCTCCAATTTTCTCCCCATTTCCAGACCATTTCTTCCTCCATCTTCCACATCTCCTTAAATAGCACCACCATCCCCACTAACCACATCTATTTTTCATTCAAAGCTAAAAACCTAAGAGCCTTCATTGATTCTTTATTTTTTCTTATTCCCCAATCCAGGTCATCAGCAGGTCTTTCACTTCTGCCTGCAAAACATACATTTAATGCACCCACTTGCCCATTTCCACTGTCACTGCTGAGTCCAAGCTGCCACCTACTTGCACCCAGACTATTGCTCTCTCAGTTCTAACCCCAACTCAGCAGGCAACCTACCCGAGTTCCTTTCATCCTAGTTTGGCCTGGCTTGAGGTTGAGGACATTATTTGAAGACACCCTTACATTGCCCCCAGAAACTCACTCATGGTTTTGGTGGTCTATTCCTGCTGCCTCTACCCACAGGGATGATTCACTGGATCTCCTTCCTCTTTGCTCCAGAGGTCAGCTGTTACCTTTCCCCATCACTGTAAGTATATTTCAAAAAAACTTAATACTGAAGCAGTCAGATAACAAAAAATATATGCTCAGGTGATGAGTTTGTTACAGGCTATATTTGATAAAACTTTCAGTAGATGTTTTTTTTTTTTTTTTTTGAGGAATTTGTGACAGGCTTCTTATCCACTTGCTAAACACTTCAATGGTCATGTCACTGCCTCTCTAAATTAAATCACTGAAGTTGCACCACTGTTTTAAGGTGGGAAAGGTGGTTACTCGTGGAGGGAAAAATTGGGTTCAGCAGAAGGAGAACCCAAAGCAATCTTTATAAGGTAAAACACTGCAGGGAGACCACAATAACTAATAGCATCTGGGCAGCCCTGCATATCCACACATCTGAGGCTCACACCAGACACGGACCATGAACCTCAGGGGTCAGGCTCTTAACGATCTCTGCTAATGGAAACTCAGCCAATCAGAACTGGCCTCATTCTCCTAGTTATCCTCTTGGGGTCTTCAGAAATTACAACTAGGCTTGTTTTGCATTTATATCACCCATGTCCTGGTCAGGAAATCTGGAAGCTGGGCAATGGATGGTAGGAGGAAAGCAGATGAAAGGGTGGCCGGAACACCATCTTTAAGTGATGAGGCGGTATCATCAGGAGGATAATGCCTGACTGCTTGTCACCAAGGGCAGGTCAAGAAAAGGTGAGGGTCAATTGTTGCATGAGGATCTCATATTTGATATAATCAGTTTTTTGACACTAATGGCCAACAGGCCATTAACTGCTTGAATGCTTGGATGAGGTTGAGGGTAGCTGTGAAGTTCCTTTGCTGTACCCCTCTGATATTCTATATCAAAATATTCAGTGGGGCTTTTCCAGATGTTCCCCTGATTTAAAAACTTAGGCCTTCAGCTGAAAGAAAAGGAGCTCTGGGTACCACATATTCCAAAGAAAGTCTGTATATCAGTCAGACCCACCATAGTATCTGACAGCTGAATCAGACTCTTGCTCCCGTAATAGAAAAAGACCTACAATAACTACCCACCACTTCAGATAACCTATTTTTTCTGTCTGTGCAGGGAGAGAAGTGGGGAGGAGAGTGAGCGGGAGCAATGGGGCTATCGGTCTGAGGGGCCACTGTTGGAAAGTTCCTAGAAAGAGATAGTTTCCTTCCCTTTCCCTTTTCTTTGTTCCCCACATCCTCAACCTGAAATCAAGTAGGGGGTTTCAAGAGAAGTCTTCATAAAGACCCCTGGGGTCCCTTAAGAAGAGGAGACAGGGACCCCAGTTTGTATTTAGGCTTCTGTTTAGGCATCAGACTATACACACTGCCAAGGAAAAGGGAAGAGGATGGAGAAAGCTGGTGGACCTGGAAGTAGCCAGCAGGAGAGCCTGCGTTCTCATCATTTGGAAGGGATTAGTGGAAAATGTCTGTGTCTGAGCCTTCTTGTCTGTACCCTGGCTGACCACAGGTGACACCCAATCCACAGAGGTGTTAGCTGAGAGACATGGACAGGAAAAGAGAACGTGACAACTGAAAAGTAAAAAGATTGCTTTTTATCCTCAATTCCTCCTCCCAGCCCCTAACCTCATAGGAACTAGAGACAGAAAAGGAGCAGGGAGAAGTCTAGCCTATGATGCTGGAAGAGGAAGCTTTGACATTAATGAAGAATGAATCTGTCAAGGGGATGCAACTGGTTTTGTAGCCGAAGGTGAACAGCAAGACATGGAGGAAACTTAGATGCATATTACTAAGTGAAAAATTACCAATCTGAAAAGGTTACATATTATATGATTTCAACTAGATATATGACATTCTGAAAAAAGTCAAAACTATGGTGACACTAAAAAAACAAATCAGTGGTTGTCAGTGGTTTGGGATGGGAGGAGGAACAGAGAGGATTTTTAGAACAATGGAACTATTATGTATGACACTAAGATGGTGATTACCTATCATTATACATTTATCAAAATTCTTAGAAAGTAAACACCAAGAGTGAACCCTTATATAAACTATGGACTCTGGTAATGATGTGTCAATGTAGGTTCATGATGATGACAAATGTCCTATTCTACTGCAGGATGTAGCAAGTGAGGGAGGCTATGCATCTGGCAGGGACAGGGGATTTATGGAAAACTTCTATATATTCTCTCCACCATTTTCTTATGAATCTACAAGTACTACAGAACATAAAGTCAATTTTTTAAAAAGTGTTGCAATGAAGACATGGCTATGGCAGTTAACAAAGCTCTGTGACTCAGTTTGTATCTGTGACATTAAAAATTTCAGAATAGGCTTCTGGCCAAGATGGAGGCGTAGACAAACACACTGCGTCTCCCTCCACAACTAAGAAGGAATACAACTACCTCAAAACTAGACACAACCAGAAGTTCCAGGAAATTGAGCGGCATGGAAGTCCAGCAAACAAAATATAAAGAAGAAATACTCATCCAGACAGGTAGGAGGGGCAGAGCTGGGGTGGAGAGGATGCAGTGTGGTGACGGCAGCAGCGGCAGGCTGGCAGAAAGTGCAGTCACATGTTTTAAAAAGTCAGGAGGGACACCTGGGGAGCATTCTCAGCTCCTCACCGGACCTCACAGCCCACAGTCCCAGCACCGGGGAAAATCAAGCCTCATTGCTTCTGACTGTGCAAACCAGTGGGGGTTGGGGTAGAGGCAGAAACTGCAGGTCTCTCAGCAGAGTCCGCTTGTTTAAAGGGCCCCCAGAGTCCTAGAATGCCCATAGACCCACCCACTCTGGGAACGATAGCCAGGGCAATAGCTAGAGGGGCACCAGTCTCATATGGAAGTAGGAGAGGTGCCTGGAAAAGGGACGAGTGCTAGGCAGGCGGCATTGTTCCCTCTCAGACCCCTCCCCCACATACAGTGCCACAACATGGTGAAACAGGTTGCCCTGTACTGATGAATCCCTAAGGCTCCACCCCTTAAATGTAACAGGAGCGACAGCTCTACCTGAGATGCAGAGGCAAACAAATACAGGAGCCTGTCAGAATGAGGAGACAGAGAAGTATGGCCCAAAAGGGAAATGGATCAAGGTTCCAGTGGGAGAACTAAGCAACGAGGAGATAGCCAACCTAACTGATGAGGAATAGGAAGATAGACAACCTAACAGATACAGAATTCAAAACACTGGTGGTAAAGATGCTCACAGGCTTGACAGATATGCTTGAGTATGGCAAATGCATAAGGGAAGAAGTGAAGGCTATGCTAAATGAAACGAAGGAAAATTCACACAAAACCAATGGTGAAGGGAGGGAAATCAGGTTTCAAATCAATGATTTGGAACATAAGGAAGAAAAAAACAGTCAACCAGTGCAGAATGAGGAAGCAAGAATTGAAAAAAATGAGAAAAACATCCCAAATTTTGTGAAGGAGATGGACATACAGGTTCGGGAAGCAAGGAAGGTCCTGGGTGAGCTGGACCCAGAGGAGACCACACCAGGACGTCTCATGACTGAGATTCCAAAGGTGAAAGATAAAGACAAGTCCTGGGGGGCAGCAAGAGAGAGTTGCCTATGGGGGGTGCCTATAGGACTATCAGCTGATTTCTCAGAGGAGACTTTGCAGGCAGGAAGGGACTGGCAAGCAGTATTCAATGTGATGAAAGGCAACATGCAACCAGGATTACTCTATCCAGCAAGGCTGTAATTTGGAATGGAAGGGCAAATGAAGTGCTTCCCAGACAAGGTGAAGCTAAAGGAGTTCATCATCACCAAACCATTATTATATGAAATGTCAAAGGGACTTAAGAAAAAGAAGATCAAAATTATGAACACTAAAATGACAACAAATTCACAACTATCAACAACTGAATCTAAAAACTAAAAACAAAATCCAACTAAGCAAACCAGAATAGGAACAGAATCATAGGTATTGGGATCATTTGGAGGATTATCAGCTGGGAGGGGGGAAGGGGAGAAATAGGGAAATGGTGCAGCGACTAAGAAGAATAATTGGCTGGTACAAAATAGACAGGGGGAAGTTAAGAATAATACAGGAAAGGGTGAAGCCAAAGAACTTACATGCATGACCCATGGACATGAACTAAGGGGCTTGGGATTGCTGGAGGGAAGGTGGGTACTGGGCAGAGGGAGCAAAGGGGAAAAAAATTGCAACTACTGTAACAACATAATCAATAAAATATACTTTAAAAATTTTTTCAGCATAAAGTTTGCCAGCCCTGCACTGTCCTTGCAGTGGTTTGCTGTTGCTCACCAGGCAGTGGAGGGTGCTCTGTAGAAACTGAGACCCTGAGCAGAGAACACAGCGTGTGGCTTGAGGGAAACCAACAGAGCATGCAGTGGGGAGGACAGCGGCATGGAATCCTGCACCCTGTCAGCCTCCCAGTGGAAGTCGGTGTGGCTAGCAGTCCACTCTCAACAGAACCGGGAAACTGCAAACTGCTCATGAACCTCTGAAATGGGGACACAACTAGAGCTTGGGAAAGAGGCCAAGAAAATGTGGGGCAGGACCATTCTCACCAAGATGAAGTTAAGTTTACCATGGAATATACACACTGTTTCCCCGCCATAAAATTTTTTTTAAAAAAAGAAATAGACTTTTAAAATTTAATTTTGAGAACTTGAGAGCTAAACTTGCCAAAAAGGATTACAAAAATGTTGGGCATAGCAGTCTAGTGATGGTGCTAAGCTAGAATAAATTAAGGAAGGATTGAAGGATATTAATAAGATGTGTCTTTAATTATAATGATTTGTGCCTTAATAGCCCAATATGTTGATAGGATCATAGATCAGGCTATTAGAATATGATTTTCATAACTGTTCTCTTTGAAAGACATTAGCCTTTAACAGACAGTGCAAAGAGAGCTTTTATAACTTACTGATGAGTGAGTGTCATACGACTTATTCTTACAAGCTCCAACAGGCTCAGGCAGTCATAAAAGAGAAAACTTCAGTACTGGGTTACTGAAACAGTGTTCAGTTTGAAGGGATAAAGCACGTGGGCTAAAATGGACTTCAAGTGCTGGCAAGGTGTTCAGCTGTGTCCTCCTACACATATCAGTAAATGACTGGGTTCTCTTATGTGAACCAAGAAGAGGGGCCCTGGAAAGCACTTGAGAGTATTCAAGAGATGAACTAAGAACCTCGAGGTAAGAAGACAAGGAGGAAAAGTTTCTCTGGTTCAGACAAAGCAAAGTCTTCTTTGGGGTGTCCCAAAATGAGACTGATAAAATCAGCTACAGATGAGGTTTCATTTGGGGCAAACTTTCACACACCAGGGCCAGACCACATCAGGGTGACATTGTATCATGTATGAATGAGAGCCTTCCCATAGCAAATTGCTTTTCTTTCCTGAATGGATTCACCTTACATCAAATTCTAAGTGAGAGTTTAATAAAGCAGAGCCTGAGGTCCAAGCTTATATGTTCTTACTTTCTCAGGGAGTACAGGGCCAGAGAAGCAAGAATGAGGGATAAGAAGAGTGAGGCCAGGAAGGATGGAGAGGCAGTGAGAACAGTTACTAAAGTAGCCACTATTGGTGTCCATGTGACCAACTGTTTGCTTATAGGTTTATTCTGGGAGACTATAGGAAATGCTGGGTCTCAGGGGAGTTTGATTGAGGGGGAGAACTGAGAATAATTTATCTGTAGGCTCCTGTCTCCTCTTGTTCAAAGAGTCCAACACTGGGTGTTGTCTTCCCTGCACTTCCCTGTTGAGCATGTATGGGCATCAGAGTAAGTCCAGTGGAGCTTCATGTCCCAGCATCAACAAGGAGTCAGCAGACCATGATGTGAGAGGTATGTGCTATGAACAAGGTGCTGTGCTGTCAGTTTGAGAACTTGTACATAGCTGGCTATCACAAGGGCTGGAACAGAACAAGATGGCCAATGGTCCCAAAGACAGGCAAAACCAAGAGGACCTGAAGCAGCACATAAGAGATATCTGCTATAGGAAGGTGGTTAGCTCAGCAGGCCCCACTATCTCTTCCTTCTGCTGCCATTGCACATGGCTTTTCTCACCCAGGTTTTCAGAACCATCATTACATAAGCAGCCATAGTTTACTCCTTCCCCTTCCTCAATTTGCCTTGCTGAACACAGAATTAACCTTGATGTCAGGCCAACTTGGTGACTCTCTGCTGACCACCCAGCTACTACGTTATGCCTGAAAGCACTCTTCTAGTTCAACTACCTCAAGGGTAGCAAGTGTCTGTTCTGGCCACCACATGTCCCTAGCAGATAGTTCAAAACTCACAGGGCTGTACTTTCTCTAAGCAGTCCCTTTTCTGGTAGGGATTTTGCTTGGTTTCTATTCTAGTTATCACTCCAGTAAACTTACTTATCCCCCAGACCTTTAAAGTTAACTGAATCTGTGCCCCTTAAACACTAGCTCAGTGCCTGAGTCACTGTCCCTCAAGATACATTCCTTATAGCCAATTCCTGATTTACAGGACTTTGGGGTATCTGTGCATAAGATTCCTCACTTTTTGGGCCTATCTACTTCAAGGAGCACTTAGCTTCTTTTTGACCTCTAGTCTGGACTAGAGATTGTTTTAAATCTCAGAAACCAACTTTACCCCTAGACTAATCACTTACCACTAGCTGGACATGCCCATCATAGTGCCTTGGTCTAAAATCTAGCACCTGCCTGGTTCTACACCTACCATGTCTGGCTGCTGTGTCTCCTCTGCAAATACTACACTATGAAGATAACAGAAAATCAAGAGCTGATAGAGACTTCTTCATTAGTTGGCTTCCTGCTTAGTTCTGCAAGCCTGTCAATGGGCAAAAGGTTCACATGTTCATTTCCATGGTCAGGTAGAGATAGGGATGCAGACACATTCTAGTAGTCATTGAACTGAATGGGGACAAAGCCCCAGGTGATTCTACATGAGTGAAACTGGGCTTACTAGCCTAGAAAGAGCCATAGAGATAAGGGGGGTCAATCAGTGGGGGCCACTAGAAAATCAACCCAATCACAAAGCACTTGCTATGATGGGGCACACCCATGAGGTAGGGGACAGGTTGTTATCAGATACTTTTTCTCTTTTCCTTTCTGTACCTCTGTCTAGACCTCTTTTCCACTTTTTCTCTTCCTTTTACCTTTCATGTAATACCATACTATACCAGGCAGGTCCAGAAAAAGTCCAGCCATTGTTAATACAGTTTCCATGACACTGATATAACCAGGTAGCCAAGGAGAGTGGACTGGAATGCACATACGTGAATAATGACAACTTCACTGTACTAGTCATTGGGGGCTGTATATCCCATTGAATGAGCATGTGTACTGTGTAGTTATCAAAATCAAAATGACTGAGCAAGTAGAGCAATGAATGTGCATCAAATTTTGCATTAAGCTTGAACATTTCTCCGTGGAAACTATTCAAATGATTCAGAAGGCCACAGCTATATGCAATTGTTGCAGCTCCATCATGACAATACGCCCGCTCATGCATCACATGTTGTCCAGAGGTTTTTGGTGAAACATCAAATCACCCAGGTGATTCAGCCCCCCTACAGGCAAGATTTGGCACCCTGCGACTTCTGGTTTTTCCCAAAACTAAAATCACCTTTAAAAGGAAAGAAATTTTAGACCATCAAAGAGATTCAGGAAAATACAGCCAGACAGCTGATGGTGACTGGGAGAACTGTGTGAGGTCCCAAGGTGCCTACTTTGAAGGGGACATCATTGTCCTATGTATAGTATTTCTTGTATCTTGTGTCTTCTGTAGTAAGAGTCTGTATTTTTCATATTACATAGCTGGATACCTTCTGAACAGACCTCATTTATGGCAGGTCCAGTATTAAAGGCATGCCCAGGGCCAGCAGCTTCCTGGTTGAAGACTTAGAATAGAGCCCTAGATCTCTGACTGAAGGCAGGGTATGCCACCTCCCATGGCATGGTATCCTGGTACCAGCCTGTGACCTCTCCTGGGAATCACATGGTGTGAGCAGAGCTCTAATGCAGGATCTCTGTCCTCCAGTCTGATGCAGTCAGGAGATAGGCAGAGTAGGAAATAGCTCTATTTTCTATCTGCAGAGCTGAGCTTAAATGACTTGCCTCTGGGCATCTGTGCTCTGCTCACTAGCTCACAGCCACCTGGGGCAGAGTCACCATCTTGCTTCAGCTCTCCCTCTGATGAGAGGCCTCAGAGATTTCTTTTGTAAGCTTGGTGGGGTAAGAAACTATGATGGAGGTCATTGTTGAGTTTTATCACAGCAATGTCTTTCATACTGCATTAATAAGTTTCAAGTGCTTAATTACTTGCATTAATGGGAAGGGGGTGACATCTTTCAAGATGCTTTTTCCCAAGGTTAATATTTCATGCTAAATCTGTTCACTTTTTTGACATGTTTATGACCTGTGTACAGCAATTTCATATGTTCACAATAATGTTCAAATTGAAAGAGCATGATGCTCACTTCACAATATAAAAAGTACCCTTTGTTAAGACATTTTTAAGCATCTTGTTACATTGGGGACTTGTGTCCAATCAGATATTTTTCTTTTAAATATCTGCCTCCCTTATTTTTCCAGGATTATACATTATGGTAAGGCTAGAAAGAGACTGTTGACTTCTTGTGATCTCAAGAGTCCATGTGTTTCTTGTTCCCTATTAAAGGCTAATTTACCCTGGATGGTTTGGCTCAGTGGATTGAGCGTCGGCCTGCGAGCTAAGTGTCGCTGGTTCGATCTTCCAGTCAGGGCACATCAGAGAAGGAAAACTCTGAATCCAAAAAACCTCCGCTGCCTTGCGGCATACCTCTTCAGGGGAAAGGCTAAGGGAGTAAACCCCGACAGAAAATCCGGAGCCGGAGTCCCTAAGGCGGTTTGACGTTGTAGTCAACACCGGCAACTCCTGCGGCGCACCTGAAGCCAAGCTGTATTAACTCCGTCTTTCCCTTGGATCCTTCAGCTGCAAAGAGAGGGTGGGGGTCTGCTGCATGGGCAACAGCAGACCCTCCATATCACCCTGCCCAGGCTCTGTAGCTTCAGCTTCACTGGAGAGGACACTCCAGCATCATCGCAAGATGTCGATTTAACACGGGAGGAGACAGATACCGTGTCACTCCTGAGTCGGACTGCACAGCCATTCTCGGCGGTGCAGATAGACTGTTAAGAAGCTACACCATCGTCTCTCGAGACGGACAGCTGCCGACGATTAAAGGCTAATTACCTTTGGACAAATGAATATGATTTATTAAATTCAAAACTTTACCAGTGTAGAACTGTTACTCTAAATTTGGACCTGATCTCAAGTTTCTGTTTAGTTGGCTAGATAAAGATGATATGTTCCAGTGTTGGAAACATAACCAGCACATGTTCCAGGCCATATGCTGGTTCTTTACATATGTTAATTTACGTAGTTCTTGAAACAACCCAGCACCTCAGATGTCCAATTCTCAGGTAAAGAAACTGGATCAATGACTTTTCTAGTGTGTGGCAGAACCAGTGCAGCAGCACTTTGGCTCCCAGGCCAAATCAGTTTCAATTTGCTAGAATTATTATTTGGATTCAGTTCAGAATATATAGAAGTCATAGCTGTTCTTTGCTTGGGTACCTGGGATTCCATGGGACTGATGGGGCAGAGTGAGACTCACAGGCCATGCCATGCAAAAAAAAAAAAAAAAAAAAAAAAAGCAGGGGCCAAAGAAGAGATTTTCATCAAATCCTACCACTATTGTAATTATTCTGAAACAACAACACTACCACTATGTAGTTGTAGTTTTTCTTGAACATGCCATCCTGTACAATGTGACTCTTTCTGAATGCAGTAGGTTGTCTACAGGGCATGTTGACAGGAGCCCTGGAAATGCCTGCATCTTAGTAGGCATCTATGAACTGCATTCCTCTTCAGGAAGACCTTGCAAGGAAAAAAAAAAATCTAGTTTTTCCAAGACGTTTCTGTTTCTAAGGACTCACATGGAGTTTATCATTCACTTTGCTATTTTTAGAAATGGTCTAAGGGTTACTTCTAAGCCTTGACCACAGTATGGTTTTTCTCATGGAAAATCCTACCTCTCCAATTGGAGCATGTTTTATCCATTGCAACTGGGCTGTATGCAGATGCATCCTTGCTGCGCATTAGTGACTTGTCTGAGTCTAATTTAGGCCACAACACACACCAGGCAGGAACTCTTTAATTCCATGTTCCCTTCAATGTTCAGCAGATTTTGTTCACTCAACAAATGTTAAGTGCCAGTAATAACTAACACTTTCTCTCTCTAAATAAAGCACTATTTTGAGATGGTATATACATGACCATTCTGATTTAATCTTTTATTTAGAGAACAGGAAAAAAGCCACACGGAGATTCTGTCAGCAATGATTTAATTTCAAAGTCTAAAACTAGGTCATGATGACAGGATGGAGGATATGGGATGCTGAAGGGTCCAGAAGCATTGAAATAATCTGGGGCTGGTAATAAAAATAATGCATCTTCTGCAGTCTTCTTGAAGAAGACAAGGAGGGAGAGTGGAAAGAACTCTAGGTAGGGGACTTGCCACTGAGCTGTGGTCTAGGCTCTGCCACTATTGTTTAGCTGTGCTCCACTTAACTACTAGTGGCTTTGTTTTTGTAGGACTTAGGGTTCAACTGGATGATACCTGAGAAAGGTCTGTTCATTCATCTAAATGATTTATTTATAGAGCATGTATTTATAGGGTGCCTACTCATGTTCGATATGAGAAAAAAAACAAGACCATGGTGAACATGGTTCACACCCTCATAGAATTTAGAGTGGGGGAGATTCTAATCAAATAGTCTCAAAATAGGTATGAAATTCAAGTGCAGTAAATGCTGTAGAGGAGAGGCACATGATACATAAAAATACAATAGATATTCAAAATCTCTGAGAGAAACCAATGACCCATAGCCTTCATAGCTCTAGGTGCCTGAAGACTCCATGTTATGCCTCGAGGCAACTCTTTAGTGGCTGAATTAAGTGACCTCAGGGTGATGGTTATTTATCAACTTGTGCAGAAACAGTTTAATTTTTGCAACTAGTGTTCTGGCTGAATATTGGCATTGCATAAGAGCTTATAATAGAAGACTCCACTCTGGACTGGAAGGCTGGTTAGGGGCTTCATGAAGGGTGACATCTGAGCCAAGAACTGAAGAATAAGTAAGAATAACTAAGTGAAAAGAAGAGGAAAATTATTGCAGGCATAGTTGTGGAACATGTTCGAAGTTCCTGTGCTAAGAGGGAACAAAATGTGTTAGAGGTGCTTAAAGAAGTCCAGCATGATTAGAGTGGATTAAACAACAGGAGCCTAATAAAGTCTGGGGCTGGGGCTGGGGAACTGGATATGAACCAGAACATGCAAGGTCTTGCAGGTCAGTGAAAGGAATTCATTGAGCAATGGGAAACCATTAAAAGTTTTAAGCTGAGAATGGCATGACCAGATAAGCATTTTACAATCTCTACTCAGCAGAGATTGCAGTGGAGGCAATTAGAAGGCTATTCCTAAGTCATCCAGCAAAGAAGTTTGTGGCTTGGACTAGGATAGTGGTAATAAGGGGTGGAAAGCATATATAGTTTCTTGCTTGCTGAATTGGTAATAATGGTCACTCACTGAGATAGGAAGCACTACTGTAGGCTTGGGGCATGTTAGTGATGGGAGCCAAAAGAGAGACAGCTGGAAGGGAAAGGGGCTGACCCTGTTGTGATGAAGGGGCCACTACAGTATTCAAGAGGAAAACTAAGTACAGGGGAGTGGTCTGGACCAGAAGTATTCGTTTTTGAGTTATCTTTGCAGCAGTGGTCACTGATACCCAGACTGTGGAGGAGACAGTATAGGGAAGAGCAGTGGACTAGGAGGGGGCTTTGAGTAATTTCAACAAC
Source organism: Furipterus horrens (assembly GCF_987537825.1). Taxonomy (NCBI): domain Eukaryota; kingdom Metazoa; phylum Chordata; class Mammalia; order Chiroptera; family Furipteridae; genus Furipterus; species Furipterus horrens. The sequence continues at coordinate 169,402,233 of NW_028327174.1, read as the reverse complement.
TACTGGTCAGCCCTTTATCTGTGAAGGAAACTAAGAAATGGTAGGTAGAGTAGATGAGGAAAACATGGTGGTGTGGTATCAAGGAAAGAGAACATTTCAAGAAAGAGGGAGAGGGTGACCATTATCTAATGAGATGGGGACTGGAAATGCCCATTGGCTTGACCTTCAGAGAGATTTCACTGAGGGCTTTAGTGAGAGCTGCTATATTTTCTCTTAACTTTTTACTATAAACTGATGATAGACTCACAATTCATTGTGTAGTACAGAGAGGTCCCATGTACCCATTGCACAGCTTCCCCCAGTGGTAGCATGTTACACAGCTATGATATCAAAACCAGGAAACTGACTTTGGCACAGTGCAATTAATTCAACTACAGACTTTAATCAGATTACAGCAAGAGCTGCCTTGATAGAGCAATGGAGTGGGTGGGACAGGGAGTGGAAAGAGGAAACAGAGGCAGGTAAGATAGTAAATACTCTATGCTGTTCCATGCTAGGCATGACTCCAGAGTGGAGTCCTGTAGAAACCTTCACATGCACAGGATCTAGACAAGGAATCAGGCGAAAAGAAAGCTGAGGATACAAATCTACATCTGGCAGTAGGCACCAGCATTAGAGGCCACACTGGGCCAAGGAGCAGGAACTCTAGTAGTGAGTCATTGAGAATGTCCTCTGAACCCCAGGCAGTGTCAGGAGAAAGTATACTAGGATAATGGAAAAGCATCAAGTCTCTTCCTTCAGGGCAGATTTTCTGGGGAGTTTGTCATCCCAGTGCCTCTCAGATTTTACTAGCTGTTAAGAGCAGAGAACCTTTCTGCAGTAGAGCTCCAAACATTTTACAGTTATTACATATTCTAATAGAACTTTAGAAGGAACTTTTGTTAATGAGTTGGAGTAACATATTTGTAACAAGCCCATTTTACAGATGAAGACATTGAACCCCAAGCTCCAAAGGAGCTCACATTGCCCAGCCACATAGCCAGATCCTCCCTGGATCTTGGAATTCTGATTTATTGACATTTCCATTCCAGTGCCTCTTAGAGGTCTCTACTTCCTGTGTTGTCCTGGATCTCAAGAAAATGATTCTATTGAGATGTGTACATAGTCACTGCTTCCTATGAAAGTTTGATCATTTTTATCCTTCCAATAACACTCAAGTTGGCTACCCCCAGGTATCAAACAGCCAACAAAATCACAGAACACGTTCTATATTTATCTCTCATTCTGGCTGGTGGATGGCCAACAACCAGAAAAATAAGTATATGAAACCTTGAGAATAGATTTTACTGCTGCGCCACATTCCAACTCCTCCCCCCAACTGGGAAGTTCTCTTTTAAAGATGGAGGGAATCAGAGGGAGCAAGGAGGAGACACAGGTGGAAAGGGGCAGCAGGGCTTGAGTCCCCCTCAGGGCTGGAAATGTGGTCAGCCTTATTTAGACAGGAGCACGAGGAGGTTTCCCTGAACCCTGTTTCATTCCGTCTCAGCCGTCTCAACTGGTGGAACTTTGAGAGCCCTGGCTGCTGTGTGAGAGAAGCTGTAAGAGGAGGCTCTGGTCTTGCATACTAATTGGCCTACTTAAACAACTGTTCATCCCCTCCCTCCAACTGCAACAATCCCCTTCCGAAATTGCCTGCTCCCAGTGGAGGAGGCTTGCTGCCATGGTAACCCAGCCTTCCAATGCTGGGAAAACTCACCATAGAGATGTGGGGAGAAAAATTCCACAGTCAAATTTCCAAAGAAGGGCTCAAAGGGAGGGAGAGGGAGAACAAAGGTTTGGGGAATGATGTAGTTGGAGATAGGGAGCTTCCCTTGTTGAGGGCCTCAGGTACTCTATATAAACGTACACCCAGACACGTAAAACTGCAGAGACAAGACCAGACAGGGCTGGACATGGTGAGATGCCACCTACGTATGCTAATATTCATATCACCTCATTCACAGGATGTCCAGCACAGAAGAATGTGGGTAGGAACATGCCTGCAGTAGCCTCTTTAATAAAATGTTCCCTGTGTACTCACTAAAATATTAGTACGTTCAGAGATGGAATGTGCCCAGATCAAAATGTGGACTTTGTCACTGAGGGTTTTGTTATTGTTTTTGCTCTTCAGAAAATCATATTTGAAACACAGTTATATCTCCTTTGAAAAGAGAGAAAATATATCAATTTAACATGTGTGTCTCCCCACTGAGTTGCTCCAGGAGAAGAGAGAAACCACTGAGAAATGCTGGCTTAGAGGCAGCCTGCTCCCACTCAGTACGACCCAAGACTTGCTGAGCTTGCTAAGAGGCAAGGCAGCAGGCAACAGCACTGGGAGCCACTGAATTGCCTTTAATAGGAAAAAAAAAAAAAAAAAAAAAACAACAAAAACCCACAGACAGGCATGTTTGGTGATCCCCTCTAATTCTGGAGAGTCCCTTAGCATTGTCTGAAGCTCAGTTCTTTCTGAAATACTTCAATTCATTCCTCTTTGTTCCTCAGAGTTTCCCTTCAGGTCCCTTTTTTCTTCCCATTTCTAAAGCAAGGCAGTGCCTTTTGCGTCACAAGGCCACGGCATCATTTCTGAAACACCCCAGTGTTGAGGAGCTGGCACACAGAATGTCAAAAGGGGTGTTTAGATCTCAAAAACCAAAGCAAACACACACACAAATGTTCTCTTTGGGACCAACGTGGGAGAGACTTTCTAAAGGCCGACCACAAGCTGATTGTGTTTCTGACAGTCCTCTTCTCTCAAAGGAGTGGGCAAATTCCGCCATGCCTTTATCTATGCCTGACAACTCCCAGAAACAAGCCAGGGCTGGGAGCTGGCTTCAGATCCAAGTCAGGAAACCCTGAGAGCAGGGACGGCCTGCGCTTTGAGAAGGAAGCACTGGAAGCCACACAAAAACAGGAGGCAATTGGTTTTCAGATGAAGCAAATGGTGCAGAGAAAAGCCTTATTCAGTTGTATTTAAGTAAGATACACAACAATGTCACATTCACCTTTGTCCCTCTGATGTCATTTTTGACAGAAAAACTTTGTAACATGCTTGACTCTCGAGCTCTGGCTTTCAAGGCGACCTTTGACAAGTTTTTCATTTATTTCAACAAATATTTAGGAAACAAACTCTGCTAGATGCCAGAAGTACAAAGATGAATATTTGCCTGGACTTCTTTTAGAGGGTGTTGGAAATAATAGCAGTCTCTTAACATTTGCATCCTACTTCCAGGTTCCAAAGCACTCCACTCAGCATCTAATTTAATCTCTGGGACCAGCCTGACTGTGTTAGATAAGGCCTGGGCTGCCTGAGCAAGAAACGAGGGGCAGAAAACCCTCAATGAAAGTTGCCACCAACATTGGGGGGTCCTATCCTTGGTATGACCAACTCACTTGGCACTAGAAATTGTAGGTGCTAAATGTGCATACTCTCTGGGTATCAGAGCACAAAACTTTCTAAGTATAAAGATCCACTTGGGAGATCAAGTAAATTAGCCTTCAAAAAAACCTTTGAAAGTGAGGATACTTTATTCAGAAAGAAAACTGGCTTTATTTTCAAAGTAGACTGCAAAGAAGACATTTTCAAAGTGGTGGCTTAATAATATAGGAAAGATACTGGCCAAGGAATTAGAAGGTTGACAGCTTGGTCCTTCTCAGTGGCTTTTGGAAAATGAGGAAATTAGGCCAGATTATTTCTAAAGTGCAGTTAAAATTCTGCCTGATTTACCCGGCATGTTTGCAACTATATATGTTGTTCAGTAGCTCCTGAAGAATACTTGAACAAATACAAGTTTAGAAATAATGCAATTAAATGTTACTTATATGTGTATTTATTGCATTGCCCAGACTGGTCGAATATCAAGAACTAAATAACATTTTCAAGGACTTTTCATTTTGAGGTCTTCCTCTCATGTGTACTATAGGAATGACAAAAATGAAAAGCATAAAGCCTGGAACAAAATAGACATTTCATAAATATTTCCTTCGTACATATATGAAGGCATAGATGAATGAATGAATGAGGAATAGATGACTCTAGGGAGCAAAGAACATAATTTTGTCATGGTGATGAACTGGAGACTACAAAATAATATCTTCTGAGAAGTGCATCAAAGTAAGTCATGCCAAAAACAAAAGTCATGTAACCAAGAAACAAAATAACGCCTTGGGGAAGGTAGGGTGTAATGAGTGGGTATATCTATAGAAGTTTTAATTTTACTACTTCAGTTTCACTATTGTTTTCTTAAGGTTAGCTTGTTGATTTATTGCTAAGTAGCCAAGTTGCCGGTGTTCTCTGATCCTAGATATCTGCATTTAGAAAATGAGGTTACTCCTATCCCAGTTCCAAGACAGCATGATTCTGTGCATATCCAAGTATCAGATTTAAATTCAGAGTCCCAGGTTATAGCAAAGATATTTGCCATTTTATGTCATTTTCTGCAGTCAGATACACTACTTGTGGTACCCTCAGCTTCTTGGCACTTTGGCATGTGGGCTGGCACACCGTCAGTGCTTCGAAGGTTACGCCAACCTGCTTGTTATGTAGATGCACAAAGATCTGACACATAGACATCTCTCTCATTAAAGAAACCCTTGGCTCCAGCCATGGAGGCCTTTCTATGGCTCTTTCTGTGCCTCTCTGCTGTGACTGTGTTTCTTGGGAAAATGTATCCATAGTTCTTCTGGATCTGGTCAACTCCCTTCAAGATACAGCTCAGGCTTCTTGGTAGCACTCTACGAAAACTCCCAACCTACGAGAGCATTTAACATTTACTCTTTCTGATCAGACTACTTATCAGATTAAACTTGGTGGTGTTATCACTTCATGTATATATTTTGTCTTTCCAACTAGATTAAAAACTCTTGTACATTTGCAATCATATTACAATATATAAATGTATCAAAGTAATGTGCAGTACACTTTAAATAACGTTTATGTCAACTTCATTCAATTTAACAAATAAATTAAAAAACTATTGTAGGGTGGGGACCATACTGGTGCACATCTGTGTCCCCATAGTGCCCAGGAGGGGCTAAATAAGCATTTGTTGATTAGCAGGTAATAAATATGTAACAGTGATTTTAAGGAAGTAATTTCAGCATTTAAGGAGTCAAATTAGAAATCCACGATACTGAGGTATAGGCAAATATATGGTATTAATTATATGTGGGCCAGAATTATAAAAAATAAAACATGCAGAATTTCCACCATTAAAATTCTTCCTATAAAAATAAATTAAAATTTGTATTGTCTGCACAATAGGTATTATTCAATAGTGGTAAGTTAAACAGCAAGAAGGAATCATTCAAAGAGAATAGTGGGAGCAGACTTATGTCCGCCCATGCCCCACTGCTTAGTTAATGTTCCTGTTAAGAAAAATAACCTTTAAACTGCTTAACTTGGTGTTACTGATTTTTCATTTTGAATGCTTTGTTATCCTTTGATTCTTCAGAATTGAATCATGAGTTTTGAATGTGTGTGAGGCTAAGAGGGGAATGTAAAGAAATGGAAAAAGAAGGAACAGAAGAAAGAAACTATCTATGTGCTGCTTTCCTCAAGGACCAGTGGTCCACTCGCTCCACTGAGAAAACAATACTACTTCCATTTTCCTAACTTACAAAAGAAAATGGCAGCAGGGTTCCTTATCCATTTAGTTTATACAACTGTGTCACAGGAGGGGGTCATAAGGGGACTAAAAGGTAATGTGAAAAAATACATAATAAAGATTTAAAAACTCAAAGAAAATAAAAACGGTGTCAAAATCCTTGTGTCCAAATTATCTAAATGTAGTCACTGAATCATTTTTTCTTTCACTCAAACCAAGCATTTACCAGGTACCAATAAGAGTCCATCCAATTTATCTCTGGTGCTCATTGACATAAATCTATGCTATGCCCTTTCAGTGGGGGAGGAAGCTAAGAGGCTGAACTTCCTAGCAATTCCTTTCACCTTGAAATGCAAAATTAGGCCATTTGAGGGTCTCCAATGCTCACTTTTAAAAATCAAAAGATATCAAAGATATGATTTCAGAAGAAAGTGTGATTTTTCTTCCTCATCCTCACAAGAAACAGCCCTAGCTAATTGACCCCACATTTCCTAAAGACCATTTATAAAATAATTTATTCTGACCTAAAAGATACTTTTAAATGGTTTTTTGATATATCTTAGAATGTCCTGAGTGCCACAGTTAAGTAAAAATCACCTTTCTGAACTTATTAAAAATAGTGAATACAACAATAAAGTCCCCAGTTACAGGCACAAGGTTGGGGTCTCTCTCTCTCTCTCTCTCCCTCTCCCCGCTTCACTCTGTCTCTATATCTCTCTTGCTCACTCTCTCCAATAATTTATCAGACAGTTACAGTAGATTTAAAGGAATTAATTCTACCAGCAAATAAGCCACATAAATGATTAAATGATCATGGAACTTGTTGATATTATAAGTGGAAGAAGCTTGAAGGGTGGCTAAAACAGTTTCTGGGGTGATTGGAACAATCTCTCTAAAGAATTACTATCAGACCGTCTGAACTGGTTTGTGGCTTGTTTGCCAAATGGTGGCATTGCTGGCCTTCTTATAGCAATCAGATAATAACTGTAATTTAAGATGCTTATATGATTCTTGTAGATAGCAGCCACCTTTGAACTCTGGGGGATGGTTCTACCAAGAACACAGAGCACATATCTGGGTAATTAAAGCTCTAGCTGCATGCATCCACTCATTAGAAGTTCCAAGAGTCCTGGGGACCAGTCTCTCCTAGTCTTCTTCATCTCATCCCGTATTCTTTTCTATTTCCTCCTCTTTCCTGCCTTTTCTGGCTTTATTATTCATCTCTGAAACTGCAGCAGAAAAACTGCAGAACACCTACTGGTGAAACTTCCCAACTAAACTGGGTGCTCCTTGAGGGTGTGCCCTTTTTACCTTAACACAGAGCTTTAGTAAATGTCAGCAGAATTAACGGGTGTTCCCTTTGCCCATAGTGTCCCCAAGAACATTACTTCCATGCAAATGAATCATGCATCTTAAAGTCTTCAATCTTATCACAAATTATACCTAACCAGTTCAAGGTGGGTAGATTTTACTCTTCAGAAAAAAACCACAATGACACTTATCCATTTTATACTAAACAATGAACATAAAGATTAATTAGTGGATAGTTATCACCCTTAATAAGTCAAGTGCATAGCTGTTGCCTCTTTGAAAGAAGTGTTGGTTAAGACCTTAGGCTGTGCAGTGAATACTAGGCAACTTTAACTCCTGGCTTTTAACATTTATTGATGGTGTGAATGTAGGCAGAGCCTCTTTACCTTTACAATAGGGCCCAGTGTATTTACAGAGTTGTGGATAAGTTTTATGAGTTGCCCCTGTAAAGTGCTCAGAGGGGTTTGTCCTTAGAAAGCCTCAATAAGTTTTAGTCACTTCATCCAGCTTATCATAACTCTTTCAAATAGAGACACGAACTATAGGGTTTCAGAAAGGGAAATTTCTCTTTGTTTCTCCACTGTGAACAGGGACATAAAAACAACAGCAAGAGGTTGGTCCATACCTGATTAGTAATTCTCTATGCGCCTGATTTATGTTAATAAAAATAATATATTAACATAGGGCCTGGATGTTTCAGCAAACACTTTTGCAAGGAGAGATAAGTGATTTTTTTATCTCCTTTTCATAAGAAGACAACAATCTTATACTGGTAGCTTAGTTAAAGGCCTGCCTCTGACAGGAGGGCAAAGTCATGCTCATAACCCAAAGTAATAGCAGCCATTCTACTGTTTTACTGTTTAATAGAGTAATAGTACTTAAAGCTTTTGTAACACATCATTTCATTTGATCTCCACCACAACCTGTCAAAGATATAGGAGGAAGACAACCAAATATGAAATAGAGAGGATAAGAGGCTTTCCATTGGTAACACACGAAGTAATGGCAAGGATAAGACTGGAATTTAGGTACCTTGACTCTCAACCCCAAGCTCTCGACAGTTTATACGTCAATTACTTCAACATGACCTACAGCTATTTTTTTAAAACCTGAGTACATACTATAATTATTTTAGCATACCCTTTAGCAGCGGTTCAGAGAGGGGTCTGAAGACCAGCAACATCTGCTTTACCTGGGAACTTGTAAGAAATATAAATTCTTAGGTCCCACATTAGATCTTCTGAGTCAGAAACTCTGGGGTAGGGAATATCAATCTGTTTTACTGAGGCCTCTATGTGACTCCCACATACACCAAAGTTTGAGAACCACTGCTTTCGAACAAGAAGGCTAATAATAACCAAACTATCTCATTTAACCCTTACAACAACCACAAGAGAAGTAATACTGTCATCACAGCCTTAGATATGAGGAAACTGAGGCTCTAAAACAACAGTCAAATTCTCTAAGACGATGTGGTCAGTAAGGGAAAGCTGAAACACAAACTTAGGTGTGTCTGACTCCAGAGGCCCTGCTCCGAGACCCACTGCTCCACAGCCTCTCAACAACTATAATAGTCAGAAAGGGCTTTACCAGAAAGAATTCAAGTCAGCTTATGTATAATTTCTACCCAAGTTTCTATTCCTTTTCTTCACAATAGACCTTCACATTTAAAATGAGGGTTATCATGTCCCGACACTCTCATCATATAACTTGGGGGATGGAGTGTTTAAATAACCAGTTTGTCACACTCAACAGTGGACATTTGAGCTTTTCTAGGGAATGATCACACAAATGCCAATTCCAGTGGGATCCAGGCTTACAGACTTAGGTCACTCTTACATTATTCCAAACTTGAAATTGAAGAACACTTTGTAACTAGTGACGTTCTTCAAATGGTTGGCACTTATTTTCTAAGGGGATTAAAATGTAATTGACCTCAATTTTCATAATTAGAACAAGCTCCAGGGTTCAAAGAGAGATCTTTATTGTCAGACAAAGAGTTAAATAATGGTGAAGTTCTTAATTAGCAGAGGAAACCCCCAGATAAAAGTCTTGACAGCTGTCATTTAAGCTACTTTTCAAAGAACTACAGGTGTTCTGTGGATTTGTCCTGGACTCTGTAGACCCAGGACAGGGTCCACCTTTAAGCAGTTTCGTATTTCATTTTATGCTGCTTCCCTCTTTATCAATCTTACCTTGAGATCATTAAGTTTTCAGGGAACCATGGACACAGATGTGATTATCTTAAAAGACAGCAATTTGGTATAAGATGCTATTTAAGGTCAAGTAGGTAATAATTTTTAAGACAAGCAGTGGGGACACATTGGGGCTTTCTTTCTTTAGCTTCTACATCTGCAAAATGACCTTACTACCAAGGCTTAATTCAGTAAGGTAAGAATACTAATTACCCTTTTCCACTTCCTTATCCTTGCTTCACCCAACAAAAGTGGTCTGAGGGAAGACTGAGACAGAAAAAGGAAAGAATCCACCATAGCTATGAGAAAGAAAATCTATTTAATCTGCTCAGCCGCATGCTGTCTATCTCTAATTATACATCATTATATTTTGCCTACATATCTTAGTGGAATGGAGATTAACTTAGGATATTTGAAACAGTTTTTAAGTCAAAGGACATAAATTTCTTTCTTTAAACCAAATGATCCTGTGAATGTCAAACACTAGCTACTCCATTACTAGAGAAGTGTTAATTACCCCACATTTTTATATTCTGTGGCACATGCACAAAAGGGTAACTTTGTTACAGCACATTGGTTTGTAGGTAAGAAATAAGGGGGCCAAAATCAAATTAGGTAGAAAGATTGGGATGAGGATAAGGTGAACTTGAAGAAACCATAAGGACTTTTGTGGTGACGGCTTTAGCATGTGAGAGAGAGAGGCACCTGGCTACCAAGTAGATTTAGACTAGCTATTTCCTCCTGTTCATTGAAGGTCAGGTCCTGCTGAGAAAGAACACTTCTCAGTTGTGCTTTGCTAGTCCTCAGTCACTAAGAGTCACCTAGAAAACCTTGACATGTGTCCTTTCAGTATGGCTAAAGGCTACCAGACTCTGCTCCCTTTCCTAAACATCTAATATTGAAACTTTGTTTCATGGTGGGGGGAGGGTATAATTCATAACTCAACCCAATCAAAATGAAAAATGATATTACATGTAAGCACTAAGAAGTAGCAAAATATTCTTAAGTAGTTTATATTTTCATTAATCAGAATGTCTATGCAATAACAAAGCACTGGGAAAAAAAACTCAGGAATTAAATCCTTTGGTTAGTTATTTCACGTAATACTAATCAGTCAACTGGATTGATGTCCCCCTTGCCCAATGAATTAACTAATGTCTTGGATAAGCCCATTTAATTATTTTGGCTGCATAGACTCCTCCTCAGACTAATTAATAAAAACCCCAAAACTATCATTTTAAAGGTTAAAGTGCTAAGTAATTCAAAACAAAGCCATTTCAAAATAATTTCTCTCTCCAAAACTCCTTCTTTTTTATCCTGTGAACATAATGGCTAAAGTGCAATGTTATTTTTTTTTTAAATACAATTCTTTCACTTATGGAGAAAAAGGACATTGGGGTGTTATGTTTTCTCAAATGATTTAAGAGACCAATGAAAATAAAATCATCAGAGCAGAGAACGTAACGCGGTGACCGGAGTCATGGCAGGACAGGCATTTAGAAAGTTTCTTGTTCTCTTTGACCGAGTATTAGTTGAAAGGTGTGCTGCAGAAACTGTAACCAAAGGAGGCATTATGCTTCCAGAAAAATCTCAAGGAAAAGTATTGCAAGCAACCGTAGTAGCTGTTGGATCCGGCTCCAAAGGAAAGGGTGGAGAGATTCAACCAGTGAGCGTGAAAGTTGGAGATAAAGTTCTTCTTCCAGAATATGGAGGCACCAAAGTAATTCTAGACGACAAGGATTATTTTTTATTTAGAGATGGTGACATTCTTGGAAAGTATGTAGACTGAAATAAATCACTATTGAAGTGGCATCATGTGACGCAGCCCATTCCATTGAAGTTCTGAAATCTTTCATCATGTAAATAATTTCCGTGTCTCTTTTATAATAAACTAATATCCAAATAAAAAAAAAAGAAAAGAAAATCATCAAGTTCCAATTTTTATGTAATTTGAACTTTAGATTAAAGAAATTATATTTTGTTTCCAGAAAAAAAAGGATTAGAAAAATATTTGTTTAATTACATATACATGAACAATTGCATACAAACACAAACACACTTTAACACACATACATTTTAAGGAAACATTCATTTAGAAGGAAAAAAATCAAGACCTCAAAATTTAAATGTTGAAAGCACACAGGCATAAAATCTACATAAGAGTAAACAAAAATAGGTTACAAAAATTGGGAAGTAGTTGATTTTGCCATTTGTCCTTTTCAGTCCCGTCAGACAGATCTGCCCTTCAGTGAAGGCATCACCTAAATTCATGTAAAAACCTGGCAGAGCCAAAACTAGGTTTTGGGATGTATTAAGCAAAATGTACATTACAAAGACTAAAGTCATTTTAAAAACACATGTATGTTAGAATTCCATTCAGTGCCTGTAATGCAAAAGCATTCTACAGCATACAGATGTGTGTGTACATACACACACTAAATTAATATGAAGTCACAAATTCATATGCTGCACTATTCACAACTCAGATAAAAATAAAGCTAAAACTAGATTAGTAATACTTGATTCCTTTGCACATGAAGTGTATAGTGTAACAGAGAAATTTAGATTCTACAAACTAACTTCTGCTGTATATATTTACACTACTTATAGATGTATCTGATCTCAGACATAATACCTACTTCTGGTAGGAGAAACTGAAATAGCATTTACAAGCATTCACAGAAAGCCATATTGTAGAATCTAATCAAGGAGCACATGTTATATTACAAATGCTTGTTGATTTGTAAGTTTGATAAATTCTGCCCAGATTCTGCAAATAAAAGAGCTCTGAACCAAAAACCAAACAAAAACAAAAAACTGACATGCGTATCTGAAGAATTTATTTCAGACTACCTGTCCTCTCCTAGTTTGAACCAGCTAACTTTGCTTTCATCCTCCCAGAGTCTTCCTTTCCATCCACTCTGAGGATCACATTTAGCATTGAAAGCTCTGATGCCTCATTATGGACACATTAACCAAGATCAAGCTGGCATTTCCTCCTTTAGATATGCCACTCACTCTGCTCTTTAGACTATGATGGTGGGTAAGGGATTTTCCTGACTGTTAACTTCCTGACTTGCCCCAAAGGAATTGGTCAGCCTGAGAGAGAGAGAGAGAGATCATGCACCAATAACCAAAGGACTTCAGATTCACACCTGGGGAGAGTGTCTTATTCAGGAATCTGCAAAATTTTTCATATAATCACCAATCTTCTCAGGGTTGAATGCAGTCAAGACACCCAGAAATTGGTGGTTAGCAATATTCATGTACTGATGTATTCTGTTCAACTGTTTTAAAAGCAAGAGGATGATATAGATCAAAATTCATAATAATGTTCATATCTTTTGATCCTGTGAGTCCACTACTGGAGCTTATCCTAGGTAAATAATTCAAAAGAAGAAAAAAGCCCTACATGTAATCATGCTCTCTGTATAGTTATTTAAGATAGTAAGAGAAGGAAAAATCTAGAAGTCCAACGATAGGGAACAATTAGGCTAATTACAGTAACTTCACTAGATGGAATATGACTTAGTCATCAGAAATGATTATTATACAATGGTTATTTATTAGAATAAGAAAAATGTTCATAATAGAAGACCAGGCACAAAAAGTGAATAAAAATCGTAGGTTCAAGGTGATTACAATGAAAAATGTATGTGTCTCTGTATGCACATCGTGTATATGCCATAGATCCTCATTATTTGAAAATTCTTTATTTGCAAATTTGCCTATTCCCTACAATTTATTTGTAACCCCCAAATCAAATGTGTGCTTTCATAGTCATTCAGACACATGCAGAGCAGGAAAAATTTTGAGTTATCTGATCTTCCCGATTCAGGTTGAGCAAGCTGATGCTTTCTCTGCCTTCTTGACTTAGCTCTCATATTGTAAATTGGCATCTTCCTCACGGTCAATTTAGTGCCACATTTTTGCATATTTATAATTTCTGTTCATAATTTCACTGATTAAAATGATCCACAAGTATAGTGCTGAAGTGCTGTCTAGTGTTCCTGAGGGTAAGAAGGCTGTGATGTACTTTCCAGAGAAAATACTTGTGTTAAATACATTTCATTCAGGCATGAGTTATAGTGCTGTTGGCTGTGAGTTCAATGTTAATGAATCAACTACATCTATTAAATAAGGTATGTCTTTAAACAGAAACACACATAAAACAAGGTTATGTGTTGATTGTTTGACAAAAATGTTGTGGCCACAGGTTCACAGAAACCTAATCCTGTATGTCTCCTAGAAGCAATGGTTCAGTATATGCTAATTCAGTGTTTTCAGTGACTTTGCAGAATACAACTACCACTGATAATAAGAATCAACTATATATATATGCATATATATGACATATAAAGGGTACACTACAAGAGAATTGTGTGTACAAATACATAAATATGCAATTATGTGGTTTTAGTGATAGATTTAGTTTTCTTCTCTTAAAATTTCAAAAATGTTTTTATAACATTTCTTTCACTATAAAAGCATTTAAAATGGAAAAAGAGCCAAAGAAACCCTGCTGATTGATAACGGAGTTCTCTGGTCATATGTATAGTTCTTTTGAAATCAAGGTCCTACTACCTCTGCCAAAAACAGCAGGTTGGACAGCATGTGTCCTTTGTACTTCTTCTCTGGACAGGTCATCTGATCTAGAAATATTTTAGTTGGCTCTACTAAGAGGTAAGCATAATAGCAGACCTATATGAACATATACATTGCAATCTTGCATTAAGTTTCCCAGGAAGAAAATCTGGTTCTCTTAGGTCTCTAGCATTGTGGTCTTCAGCGTGTCTACTCTAAACTGTTACTTGGTGCTATGGACTGAATTTTGTCTCCCCAAATTCATATGCTGAAACTCTAACCCCCAAAGAGATGATATTAAGAATTGGGGCCTTTGGGGGGTAGAGTTATAACAGATTAGTTCATCAGGGTAGATAGAGCTCTCATGATGGGATTAATGCCCTTATAAAAAGAGAAGACAAAGGCAGTCTCTCTCTCTCTCTCTCTCTCTCTCTCTCTCTCTCTCTCTCTCTCTCTCTCTCTCTCTCTCCCTTTGCATACACATGCCAAGGAAAGTCAGAGCCCTCACCAAGAACTCAACCATGATGTCACCCTGATCCCAGACTGTAAGAAATAAATTTCTGTTGTTTAAGCCACCCAGTCTATGGTATCCCATTTTAGCAGCCTGACTAGACTAAGACAGATCCCTAACTCTCCGTGTGACTATATTGAGGAGGTAATTAAGGTTGATATAAGGGGGAAGCCCTGATTCAATAAAATCACTGTGCTGATAAGAACAGGAAGAGACACCAGGGAGCTTGCCCTCTCTCTCTACCACATGAGGACACAGTGAGAAGGTGGCCATCTGTAGACCAAAAGTGAGCTCTCACCAGAAAATTACCATACTTGGCACCCTGATTTTGGGCTTCCAACTTCTAGAGCTGTGAGAAAATAAATTGCTGTTGATTAAGCCACCCAATCTATGTTTTTTGTTTCCTTGTTTTTGTTTTTTATTTGCTATGGCAGCCTGAGCTAACTAATACACTTGAGTTCAGTGACCTTGCTCTCCAGCTTCCCACTAAGTTCAGAGGACAAGATGTTATATATAGAGGTATCGTTGGCTCGCTGCATCCTTCTACCAAAAGTCACAGCTCCTTCTCAAGTGATTTTCTAGGTAACTGCCCTCTCCCTTGTCACTTCAGACTAAGAAATGACAGGGTCCTACACTATACTTCGTGGTTTCCCTAAAATCTACCTACACCATTGTAAAGGGTCCTTTTATTCAAATGTTTCTATTACTCAATTTCAGTGTGCCAACTATGTTTTATTGAGACCCTGAGAGGACCCAAGAATATATGGGAATTATTAAAAATATTATTTTAAAAAGTATAATTCCAAATATCTTTTCATTGATAGAGAGACTGAGTCAGGAATTCCTAATTAACTGGTAATAACATCATTTCCTGAATCATCCGAATGATTACAAGTGGGATCAGCATGGGACAGTGGCTGCAGCATTGCCTGTACCACTTGGCTTGTGATGACAGTGCCAATGTGACAGTGAGAAATAAAGTCCCCTTTGGTCTGCCTGGAGCACAACTTATTAATATTACATTTTTCTTCCCATGCTCTACGAGCCAGACCTTCCATAATCTCTGGTTCCATTTTAATTTTTGCCATGTCTTTTTCTCCATCTTGGTTTCATTTACTGAAAAGTATCCATTGTTCCAGGGGTCAGGAAAAAGGGGCAGGGGGAGTGCTTGTTTGGAAGTGATTGCCTAGCAACCCATCTTCCTAATTCCAAGGACAAAGGCTATTTGCATTTTGGGAAAAAAGAAAAAGAACTCCACTTCTCATGAGTTCCAGGGTAAGAGTGTCTTGCTGACCACTCCTCAAAGGAACCTTCCTTCCTCTGAGAACTCCCCGTGGGTGGCCTTTCTTTGCCTGCACCACTCGTGTCTCCTCCCAAGGAGGCGGGTGCTGCCTTCTAAGGTGCACCCAGAGCTGCCTGGGGCACTGAGTGCCTCCTGGCACTGCCAAGCTGCAGCCCCTGGCGGGTGGCACCAGGACAAGGTTCAGAACATCCTGAGCTCATTCAAGTGGACATTTCTTTCCCACACTGTTCTTTACACTTGTAGCTTTCTTTCCTGGAAACATGCCACACCCAGGGGATGTCCAAGCCTGCTGCTCTTAACTCCTCAGCTGCCAGTGCGTTCCTGGAGTCTGCTTAGGGAAAGCTGAAGCCAACAGGGGCATGGAAAGAGGAGATAGTACCTCCATTAGGAAGTTCTTAGCTGACCTACAGCTGGTGGGGACTGAGGAAAGATAAAAACTGAACTAGGTTAGCATATGAAAAAAAATTACTATTCTGAACTAGAAACCTCCTACCAAAACATCTCATCCTCCATCCTTTTTAGTCTCCAAGCTGAATAAATAAAGATTGGTTCTCTGCTAAGTGAGGTGTGGAGACTGATAAGATTGGAGTCCTCCATACTTTGTGCCTTAAAAAAATTAAGAAAACTCCTGGGCTATCTGGCTCCATGTTAGGCAAGACCTTTAAAGTTATGAAGTTCTAAATTACCTTCTATAAAACTGGTCTTTAAGAGGGACGTTGGTAACTGTTGACAATGTTCAACTTATTTGAATAGTGCGGAGTAGCACAAGGCATGTTGCCTTGACTGTGCTATTGAATGATGTCCAATTCATGACTGTGTTTACATTAGTTCCTTTGCCTCCTTATCGTGCTAAGATATTTGTCATGAGCATAGCCCCTGGCTATGCACAGGTAATATTGATTACAATATGATAGCAGATACATCTAGCATGAAGATGTTACCAGGTTTTATATGTCCTTACATTCCTTTGTTATTTTATGTATTTCATGCATGCACATACCCAAGACAAAAAAACCATGAAAGTCAGCATAAGTCTAATAAATAAGCTTCTTTGACTAATACAGGGATATTCCTCTAAGAGAGAAAAGGTAGAAGAAAATGACATCACTTAATCCTCTTACCTGTAATACCAGGCTATAAATGCATTAGAAGAAAATTCTGAATGATTCATGGAAGTTGGTTAATGTCCAGGGAACAAAGAGTCAAATTAAAAAAAAATAACACCAAGCAAAGCTTCACCTTCTGCAGAAGAACATAGCTGTGACTTTGTGTTTTTTGTTTATTTTTTACTCTCGTCAGATTTGTAAGTTCTTTAAGAATGGGCCTTAAGTCTTCTCTGTACAGAAAATATTTTTATTTAATTCAGTGGAACTGGGAATTGGCCAAAGAGTTTTAAAGCTAAAAAAACTTTAGAAGTCATCTGAACGAAACGCTGTCCCCATTTCACAATTGATACTTACACACTGAGGCCCAAGGAGGTTCAGGTTTGCCCAGATGACATGTAGATCACACAAGTGGCAACGAATTAACAGAAATGATTACTTAGGACACTTTGGGTTCATGTGACCACAGGCAGTTGATTTTATTAACATTGTTTCTCATTTGAAAGGATTTTGAGGTATATATTTCTGGGAATGAGGAACCTGTAATATTAAGCAATGGCTAAAATAGACTACCATACTCTTGTTTATTTCTCATTGACTTCAGTGGGAGTGTTTGAGAACACATTGAGTGTTCTAGCACTGAATGAGCAACTAGGGGACACCGTTATGGCCAAGTGTGTCCTTGGGTGAATGTTCTCTCTCCTGCAAAGTTGTTGAGTTTTTCTGAGTTTGGAAAATAGTGAAGCAGTCATCTGGTAAGATGTTGAATCAAACGTTCTCTGGGTTTCCCTGATCTGCTTACCATTTCTCTTTTTTCTCTTAATGACTGCCACCTCATTATTCACAGTTAGTTGTGCTTCAAAGCCATGCACATTTGGGCATTATCTTCTATATGACATGAAGAAAGTATTGGGCATTGTCCTTATGCTATTTAAATAATCATGTCTGAAGTATAATGAGATCCTGAGTTTAAGCTTTTTAGAACAGTCGATGCACATATAATCAATGCCTTGGAAAGCTTTGATGAAGTTTGGTAAGTTAGAAAGAAACAAGGAGAGTTGTAGATTGAGGGCTTATTGGAGAGCACAGGGTGAGGTAGAACCATATTTGATACTGAAAACAGAGTGTTTTATAATTTTTCCCTGTGCACAGAGGACATATATCTAGTCATATCCTTTATGTTTGGGCTAAAATAATTTACAGAAATGAGAGAATATGGTAGCTGATTTTAATCATCAGAATAAAACTCCTAGAATCTTTGAGTTAGGTCTTTACAAGTTATATAACGCATATATAATCTTAAAATAAAATCCCCCAAGCTAAATAAAATATAAATGCATCATATTAGTATAAATTTATTTCTAAAGCTTCAAATTGGTAACATTTATGTATCATAAATCAAACCACAAAAACATTAAAGTTTTGTTGTTGCCTGAGGTGTTAAAATCTTATATAAACCCATCTGAGCATGTTGATTTCCACTAGTTTTTATAAATGGTTATAACACACTTAGTAGTTATATTAATGGTTATAGTACACATAAACAGATGACATTGAAATTAGATATTTATAGAATCAATTACTGAAGCCTCTTCAAAACATTATTTGGTTTCACGATTTATAAAACACTGAGTCCTACAGTGTCTTGGAAGAGAGAAAACCTGTGCTTGGTCACTGCCCTCCAGTGACCAGGAATTCATCTCTTGGCAAGGCAGCCATGCCACAGCTCTCACTCTCAGGCAGTTCCTCTACACTGTGCCAGACCTGGTTCATGGAGCTTCTACCTAACAGTTCCAGTTCCAGCCTTGGAACCAGTGTCCTCACTTGCATGGCAGGAGACAGCTAATTTGTTCACAACTAGGTCTTCCTTTCTCTTATCCCAGTGCCCCTAGCTCCTTCACTTACCCCTCCCCCCCATAGCATGGTCCTAGGCTTCTTGACCATCCTTTTATGAGTGCTTTTTTGCTTTTTCGGGACATCCTTAAACTATAGATTACTTAAAATTACCTCAAACACAACACATACCAAAATGAATTCTTGGTCTCTCCTCAGCTCATCCTAAACCAGGACAATGAATGATATAATTGTCTGTCCAATTATGCAGATCAGAAATCTTTTTCACTTCTTTGACTTCTTCCTCTGCTTTACATTTTCCATATCCACAGAGTCTTGCAATTTTGCTTCTTAAATAGCTCCTAATTCTCTTCACTTGACTCTGTTTCCACTGTCATAATCCTTGACCACCATATCATTGTCTCTCTCCTAAGCTCCTGCAAGAACCCTTAACTCACCTGCTTACAGCTGCTTTGGCTCTCCAGAGTTGCATCATCCCACAGCTCGCTTAAAACTCTTAGTAGCATTTCATTGCTTCATGATAATGAAAAATCTTTAGCATGTCTGACAAGATCCTAAGCTACGTAGTCTCTTTCTGTTTCTCCAACTGAATTTGCCGCTTCATGCTCTGTGCCCAGCATACTAGCCATCTTTCATTTCCTTCACCATGCTCTTCTCCTTTTCACAGGGTTTTCTTGCCTGTTATTTTGTTCGCCTGGAGTGTACTCTTCTCTGCTTTTGGTTCAGTTAACTCAATCTGCAAGGCTCACTCAAAGACTCCTGCTTCAGTCTTCCAAGAGCTCTTATACCAGGTCAGATTCCCTTGTTACAGGTTCTTATAGCCCTCAGGACATCTGCTTCATGATACTTATCATAGTTCTTATTTACATATATTGGTATTATTTTATTAATGCCTTGCTCTACAGTTGGACTCTTAGCTCCACTAAGCTAAGATACATCTATTTTTGCTCTTTTTTTCCCTCCTAGTACACATAAGGTGCTCAAAAGTATTCATGTGTGACTTAACTATGGAGTTCCTTTTTTGATTTTCTGTTCCATCAAGGAAATTGATCTTAAAGCTAGAAAAGATGGAACACATATGGTCAAGAGGAATTCTAAATCCAAAGGAGATGAAATAGAGAATTCAAAGTTGTTTTTAAAAGAATTTGCATCTCCAGGCATTGTTACATGATGCCCCAGCCCATTCCCCTTGAGAATATTAAGCTTGGTATTCACGCAGACTGTAGAAAGTAGGGAAAAAGAAGAAGCAAAGGTGGTAAATGGAGTTGGAAAAAGTTTGATATGGTCTTTGAAACAGAGTGAAGAAATAGGGCTCCAGAAACAACTGATAACTGAACATGACTTTTATACCAGACTAAATTTTAACAGCAGCCATTTAAAAATGATTTGAAAGCACTTGGCAAAGGAAGCAGTGATGACCAGGAGCAAGTATAGATTTATCAAGATTAAGTCATAGCAAATGACCATCCAGTTCCTGTTACATGAACTTGCAGGAGAGAAGATGGGAGATTGCCATGGGCATGAAGGGTATTGATTTCATCAAGAGTCTGGAAGAGTTACCCACGATATCCTTGAGATATAGAAGAATGTAGGCTGAACTCACAGCTAGTCAAATACTGCTATGTGCATGTCCAGCTTACCACTGCCCTGTCCAGGGCTGATTCACTCTAATGCTATTTATCTCCAAGATATTCTCTTTAAATGTTCTCTTTATTATAATTATTCTATAATTGTAATAACAATAGATGACACAGAAAATGCCCACTCTGAGGTGTGCACTGTTTAAAGTGCATTTAATCCTTACAATAACAATTTGAGAAAGTATTATGGTTGATGCCATTTCACATTTGAAGAAATTGGATGTGGAGAGGTTAAGCAACTTGTTCAAGGTCATATAGTTAGGTAAGAGGGGGAGCTGGAATTTAAACCCAGGAAGTCTGGCTCTGGAGATCTGCTCTTCATGTTATCTCCACCTCTATTTCCATGCTTCAGATGCTCTCAGCCAGTGGAATTTATTAAACTGGGTTAATGAGCATTTGGGCACTATTCTGCAATGCTCTAAAGTAGAAGTTATTTGCCTGTAATGCACAGACCCTCAAAGGATTCATAGATAGAATTCATAGGGTTCTATAAATTTGGATTGCATCTAATTTTCACTAATTTCAAACAAAAAGTTAACATTTACTTTAATTATGAATGTAGGCAATGAACCACAGTAATATCAGAAAAATATATGAAATTGTCACCTGTTGAAATCAGATATTTTCATATCACATTATTGTTGTTGCAGCTATCTCAAAACATCATTTATGTTCACTACTTCGAAATTACAGTGGTTATTAGATCTGCTACCAGATCTCATTTTTTTAATGTTTGAACAAAACCACATGTGTTATTATATCACTTATTTAACATGTTATAACTATACTTCAGTGTAGCAGTACTCTTTGTAACTCTTTGCATTTTATTTTGTGTATTCAAAGTCTTATTTGGGGAAAGTGTCCCTAGGCTTCATCAGACTGCTGAAGGGCAGAGCCCCATCCCACTCTCCAGGCTGAGCGTGTACTGCAGTGTGTGTGGCTGATGCCATGATGGTTTCCCTTTATGATGTGTGTTTCATGCCCAGGCAAATAGTTATGACTTATAAAGGCTGACAAAAGGTAAGCAAATGATAGCTCTGGACCAACTACAAACAGACAAACGAAGCCTCACACACAGAATATTAAAATATGCTTTCTGTGGTGACAGCTAAAGTTGCTTCTTAAGTGCATAGTAGAAAAAACACAGAGTCCAGATCAGCATTAAGGATTAGGGGTGTCCTTTGACCTTCTCAAAGACTTCATAAACATCCCTCCAGTCTAGGAGGGTTGGCTAACAGTGTGTGAAGATTGGCTGTAAAACATTCATGGGAGGTATATCATAAATTCAGGAGATATGAAGATATGGAAAGTGTGATGACCAATGTATGTGCCCTGAAGGCAATATCCAGGGACTAGTCTATAAAGATCTGAGACAGTGCTCACATTCTTAGGAACACATCCCAGTTTCAGGGATGTTGATCCAAGAGAGCATTCCTTCAAACATGGAAGGCAGAGCCCAGCATGTGCCACGGTATTCTGCTCTGTCCCTGTTCACCAAATAACAGCAATAATAACTTACATATATATAGATATATACTTCACACTTTCCATGATGGCTTTGTGACAGTACTGAGTAGGAGGCAGAACAAGTTTGTTAGATGGAAAGTAAAGTTCAGGGAAGTTAAATGAGTTGTTAAAAGCTACACAGTACAAACATGTTGCAGGTGAGAATAAATCCAGGTCAGTTGCCTGTCGATTCCATGTTCCTTGGTATATTAGCCAGATTTAGAATCTGGAAAGAATCCAGATTTCTTCCTTACTGAGGTTAGACTGGCTATTTCTGAAACCCTTTCCCAGTTGAAAAAGTTACGGTTTTGAAGTTGCAAGTATTCCTTTTTCTCCTCCAGCCAATAAAGCTATAGGACTGAGTTCAGTGACCCAGATGGACCTGTTACAACCACTAAGGGTAGAACTCTGATAATCCACCAGGCGACTCTTCTCCGCTTTCCAAGGAGAAGACTAGAGGGGCTGCATTTGCATTGAGGGCATCAGGAAGGTTTAGAGTGGGAAGAGCATGGCTTTTACTTTCAAGAGCAGAGGCTCAGATGCTAGCTTTGCCATCTGGGTAAGCTATGGTATCCCAGGAAAGTGACTTGCTTTCTCTGAATATTCTTCTTCTCATCTGTATGTTGTTAAAGATGGTTGAGAAGGTTACACATCAAGCTGAGATATAAAAGGAAGCCAATAAATATTAGTCTTCCTGACAAGACCCAACATCAACCCTCAAAGACATTAACAGAGTCTTTTAATGTCACAATTCTTTCCTATAAGGAAGTCTAATGAATTTTCCAGAAGAAATGCATGACTTGCCCTCAAAGAGCTGGGAAGAATTCAAGCGCCTGTGGTAGCTGCAAGAAAACATGCTGATTCTGACTTAACTCATTCTGCAGTTTCACCTTAGGCTAAATGTTCCCCCTATGCCCTTGAATCTGGGCATCGATCTGTTTTAAGCACTTGCAAAACCCAGCAAGGTTTCTGTGCTATATGTAAAGGCGGGGCGGGAGCCTCAAATCCTCCTCAGCCTCCACTGCCGTATCCCCGTCATCAGCAACATGTGAATGAACCAAATTATTTCCAGGGCTGAGGGCGTGGGCCACTTAGCCAGGCTCTGCTGTTACAGGAACCCAGCGTCATGTTCTCCGCCCCCCTAGGAGGTGGCTGATGCTGTCGTAGGGCTATGAGGGAGGAAGCCAGCCTGGAAATGCCATGTAGGGAAGAAACTGTTCCGTTTCAGTGTTAGGAATCTAAAATAGCTGCTAATAAAATGCCTTCATACTGTGACACTTCAATATAGACACCCACAAGGATACCTTGACAAGCTGTTTGACTCCTCACAAGCCTTTTCTAGCTTTTCCTGCACAGGGCCCCCACCAGTCACCCACACAGAGCGACAACTGCAGTGACAGAGAAGGCCAGCAGGGGTCTGCCGAGACTGCCAGAGCAGCTGGGGAGCCCTGGCTCCTCAGATGTTGGCTTGTCCAGGAATAGGTTACATCAATTTGAACCTGCTGCTTTTTTTTCCCTCTCTCTCTCTAGCCCTGTGGTATCTTTGGTAAAGCTTAACTAGAGAATGAGCCCAGCTCACTACCTAGGAGAGAGGGGGAGATCCTCAATTAATATTTCATTCAGCAATTTGGAAATGCCATGGTTCAATGAATCTAGGTTCTAATGGTAAGGAGAATTTAATAGTGATTAAAATTCAAAGTGTCTTTCTCATTGGAATCCTAAAAATTCATTAATTACTGTAATACCATCAGGCAAATAATGGGTCAAGATTGAGAAAAAATTTAACAGCATCTAACCTGTTTTTGCAGCTTGCCTAAGTAAGATATTTTATAGTGTTACCTTTTGAATCTTAGTGTAGATGAGACTATGTTATGCATGTAGCTACTTTCGGTAAATGCTGCTGAGCAGGGCTGATATGACTTAAACCTGACTGCACATCAGACTCACCTAAGAAGCTTGTTAAAAATATAAATTCCCATTCTCATCTCCCAGGGATGCTGAATCAGTTTATCAAAGATGAGGCCCAGTAATCAAGACTTGGAGGCAAGCATTCTGAGCTCTTCAGATGTGCAGTCAGGCTTGGGAATCTAATATTGGGAGGTGCTCTGGTACCAGGTAAAATAACACGGCTACACCTCTATTAGCATGAAAAGAACTTGAGAAGCTGTTTCACAGTTGGATATTTGTGTTTGAAAATTCTCTTAGTGGAGCATTCTATAGGGCTTGTTTGTATCTGTAAGTAGAATTCTTTGGGTTATATGCCTGTACTAAGTTCTCATGACTACCAGTGGATTGTTCACCAGGAGCAGCTGCTGCAGCTTCACAGAGGGATCAATCCTGTGTTTTTACTGTCTTGATATGCATCCAATATTAAATTATGTTGTTTTAACAATCTCTTGGAGTTTTCTTTTCTTAATTGAGGTAAATTTTTATATAACATTATATGTTTCCAGTGTACAATGTTGTAATTCAACATCTGTATGCAATACCAAATGAATGTATTGGAGTTCTATAGTTATTAATATCTGGACAAATAGACCAAACAGCAATAGGAAATAACTACATGAGGACAGAATTCTAGGAAGGTTTTATGGAGAGTTGAGAGATGAAGTCAAGTCATGCTTGGACTTAAGAGTGATCTTCATTCAGAAGATCCACTACGGTCAAAAGCATCTTTACTTTCAAAGGCTTCCAAGAATAACATCATATAACCTTTCTTGGAACATCCTTTTAGGCAATTATCATAATCAGTAAGAACTAAGGAGTGCCTCGCTTTCTGAGGCATTATGGAGGTCAAAATTAGAAGATACATGTTCTGACCAAGAAGCACTTATTATCAGTCTTGTTTATAACTTCAGTCATTCACAATAGTCTTTAAGTTTAACAACACATCTACTATGCTGCCTTTAAGACCCAGGTCAAATTTTATTTCCGCCAAAGAATTTTCCAGATTTTATCTCACATACCAGTAAAAAAATCAATTTATTTCTACTCTTTACAACATGTATTAATTACACTGCCTAGAATCAGAGCAATTCATTGTTTTTTTATCTCCCCAGGAGATTTGTGGTTTTCTTTGGGAACAGAACATGTCTCAGTACATATTGAAGAGGCATGGCTAAGAATTATATATGCAACATGATACCATCTTGAATTAATTTAGTCATTTATCCATCCAAGGTGTTCTGTCCCTGCCCAAAGGATGAAGACTGTGGGGGAAATGTGAAAAGTGTGGAGCAGTATTAATATTCTGTCCACACATCTATTCCCAAAGACTTCTCTCACCAATTCATGTTTGGAGGCTGGGGAATCTCTCAGAGGCAACAGAAAAGCTAAGATAATTTTTTCTTGCTCAATATTCACTGGAGATGGAAAAAATCTACTCTCCTACTTAAGTAATAATCTCGTGTAGGCAGGAAAACTTTAATTGTAGAAGAAGTATTATATAAATGTAAGTTATTTAATTAAAAATGGGGGAAAACGGCCTTCACAGGGAGTAGCTTTTTTCTAAAGAGGTGGGAAAACGTGTTTTCTTTACTGCAGTTTATCAGTGGTTCACTGACAGATTTTTGAAACGACATATTCATCACCCCGAGAGAGATAGCCACTGCTTTCTACTACTAGGCAAGATGCAGTAACAGGAGAGATTTGTCTTCTCATTTGAAACAACCAAAAAAATGACTTGAGTATGTACAAAACAATTATTTCAAGACCCTAGATAACAGGCAATGAAGGACAATGGTCCCCAATAAGTGAAAGTAATTGTAGTAAGTCCTGTGATCACCAAGCTTAATTCATTGAAAGAGACAGAGAGGGGAACCCAGGTGGTAGCCAGCATACTGCCTGATTTCAAAAGATGGAGTTGAGAGTTTGGTGAGACAAAGGTTGCTAGAGTGAAAAGGACAGAATAGAAGAGAAGAAAGAGCCACACACAGATCTCCAAAGATCTATAGAGGGTGCCTCTTGTGTATTCAGATGAGTATTGATCAGTGCATGCATGTAAGGACACTGTCAGTATCTGGGGAAGAACAATCCAAAAGGATCAGTGAAAACAGTGCCCAGTGCTCACACAGAACCAGGACTAGTATAGATCCCATGAAGCAGAGTGAAACCTCATGATTTGCAGGGAATTGAGTACCCAATAGATTATGCCTCCGTGCTGGGGAATCACTAGCTCTAAAGTAATCACTGGTCAGGTACTGCTGAATCTTAACAGCAACACACCAAAGGACCAAACTCTTTTAAGGCAATATAACTACACTCCAGAACAAAGTTCAAAAATATGTATGGGAATGCAAAAATATCCAGCATCTAACAAGATAAAATTCATTATATCTAGAATCCAATATAAAATTACCAGGCATACCAAGTAACAGGAAAATATGATCTATAATGAGAAGAAAAATCAGTCCATGGAAATTGATCCAGACAAATATATTGAAATATTTATTATAAATGCATTCCATATGCTTAAAAAGATAATGAGAGACATGGACAATTTTTAAAAGTTCTCTCTTGAACTTCTAGAAATGAAAATGAAATGTGTAAGATGAAAAATACACTGGACAGAAACAATAAAAAACTAGAAACTGCAGAAGAAAGGATAAAGGAAGTTGAAGACAGAGTGGTAGAAACTATCCAAAATGAAACACAAAGGAAAGAGAATCCAAAAACATAAAAAGAACACAGTGAGCCATGAGACAGATTTAAGAGGCTTAATATAAGTGAATTTGGAGTCTCTAGTGGGCAGACAAGGGGGGGAACAATAATGATCAAAAAATTCAAGCTGATGACAACTTATGAGCCCACAAATCTAAGAAATCCAAGCACAAGAAATAGGAATAAAAAGTATACCAAGTCATCTGTAACCAAATCGCTCAAGACCAGTAATAAAGAGATAATTTTAAAGATGCCTGAGAAAAAAAGAAGCATTGTATAGAGAGCAACAAAAAGCAATGATTATGTGCCACTTCAATTTATTGTCTTCGACAACCTTGAAAGGGAGGAGCTCATTACAAATAAGGAAGCAGAGGCTACAGGCTACCTTGGTGCATAAGGTGAGTATAACATAATTTTCTTTCCCTAAAGCCATTTGCTTTTGTTTTTTCCCCCCTCTCACCTCAGTGGTAGAATCCCAGTTTACCTAGGTCTTTGAGGATAACAAGGCATTGATCTATGCAAGTGAGTTCACAGCCCTTAGTCTTGACTCACCTGTGGCCAGTGAGGTTCAAGGAGGAGTTTTTGCAAAGAAGATGTTCTGGGAAAAATTTGCTTCCTGATGAGGGGAAGATGTGTAGGGAGAAACTATATGCTGCCTGCAGCTGCCTTGCCTCCTTCTTCCTCCAACTGCAGTTTTAATATGCTTGGAATTGCTGCAGCCATCTTATAGCCACAAGGGGAAAAAACAAGAAAATGTCTAGTGCCAAGCCATAGCTCTTACACTGGAAAGCCTCTGCACCAACCATGCACTGCCCACCTGTGAACTTCTTGTCACATGGGTGAAACCAACTCCCTATCTGCTTAGGCTGCCACTAGCAGCATATTTCGATCTTTGGCTAAATGCATTCTTAACTGATAGAATCATAAGGCTAGAAAAGGCCATCAAAAATTTGAATCTTTGCCTCTAGCACCTCAGTCTGATGCTCTTTCCTCTGCACCTCAGCTAATTCTTTGTAGCCACCTTCTTTTTATAAGGGGCTCTGGCCTGAGTAATGCAAAAAATATGAAATGTCACCAGCATGAGAAGATGAGGGCCTACTGCCTTAAAAATGGGGTAGAAAAGGGAGAAAGTCCATGCTGAAGATATATCTCAGTACTTAAATCAGAATCCTTCTGGCCCATCTGATCCAATGGTCTATGTCCTACCTTCCTTTCCAGTGCACTTAAACATGTACTTAATTTCTGCATGTAGCATGTCTATGGACAAAGTGGATGAGCTATTGACTTCAGGAATAAGGGACTGAGAAGACTGAAAAAACATAGGAGATTTATCCCATTCCTCGTCTACAGCCTCCACTGGTTGGGAAACGGATAGGACGAGGAAGAGACCTGGGCAAAGGTCCTCTGGGCAAAATCTTCTTTGCTGGCCTCAGCCACTTTCTATAGCACTTCTTGAAAGTCCACACAAGAAGGAAATAAAGACTTTGAGGAGTTCTGCAGCAAGGGAATTATTGTTTACCTAGTGATCACAGATCTCTTATTGGTGAAGAATACTCACTAACAGATCATGGACCTAGTTTGAAGACGCTGCTCTAGGTCAATCAAATATTCATAGGAATGGGGATCTGGGAGTCTGTCGGCTGGATCTACTTTCATAAGCTGACATAATACAATCTGACATGTCACTTTCTGGCATAAAAACATTCAGTGGCTTCTCACTGCCAAAAGGACCAAGTCCAAAGTCTTTGACATGACAAACAGGCCCTGGTGAAAGCCGATAATAGCCTAACTAGACTACTTTGTTACCTTAGATGTATGCAAAGGAGTCCCCATTCCCTGGTCACACACTCTGTGATGTTTACACTGCCATCTCTTTTCATACGCTACCTCCTATGCCAAGAATGTCTCTCTTTCCTCCTGGCTGAAAACCTTCTTGCCAATAGAACAATTTAGGGTTTGTATCTTAAATACCAGCTCAAATGTCTTATCTCTGTGAATCCTACTCTGATTTACCAAAATAGGCTAGTGGCTTCCTCTTTAGGGTTGCCAGTACTTATCTCTATTAGTGTATATACCACATTGTCACACATCTGAAAACTCCTTCAAGTCACAGCCCATGTGTCTTTTTTATCTGGATTCCTTTGGCATCTCGTACAGCACCTAGCACTTAGTAGCTGTTTCATAAATGTGTGCTGAATGAATGAACAAATGAATGAAAGGACAATCACCCACACTGTTGCAAGTCCAAAAAGCATATGTAAAACATTCTTAGAAAGGCTTGAATACTAAGACCATTTAGAATCTTGAAACAATTTATGCAAATTAGTTTAATACAGAATTAGCCTGGACTCAATGTTCTGATTTCTCCCCAGCAGACAGATTCCTCTAAACTGTGCTCTCTCTAAGTGTTGTGCAGGACATAAATTAAAGATGATTTCATAAAATAATAACCTCTTATGTTTCTGGGACCAGTTTAATCAAATGACTGCAAACAGAAAGGTCTATAATTCCTCATGTGAAAGTTAAGAGTCATTGTGTAAGTATTATACATTAAGGGGAAAAATAAGGAAATGATACATGCAAAGAGAGTTAATGCGATAGATGACATTCCTCTTTCAGGAAGGGATTGTGTTGCCTCTTAAGTTGAACACTATGTCTGGTTTTTAAAAGTTCTACGCACTGTGTACCGAAGGAAGCTTTTTTACTATAGTATAAAAGCAAATAAGTTTTAGCTTTGAGCTCTGATTGAAAAGAAATGGTCTGAAATAAGGACATCCCTATTTCCCTAGCTTGACTTCCTGAAGTCAGTGCTCCTAGTCTCAGAGCCAGGCCCACCTGTAAATTTGAGGATTCTTTTTTTTTCTTTTGTACTTATGTACAGGGCTAAAAAGACTCAGTCATAAAGCCTTTTCCTGATATGCGTCCTGTTCAATAGTCATTGATTGACTCCCTAGTATAGCCAGTCTGTGTGGGTACAAAGGTGTACAAGACTCATCTTCTCCCTGCTCTCATATTAGTGGGAAAGATATATATGAACAAATTTCCATTATGCAACATGCTCTATGCTGTAATGCCGATATATATGAAGTATTGAGAGACCCTAGATTCATGAGCAATTACTCTGCTTGGAGGCAATCAGGGAGCAGGTGAAGCTGGTATTGCCTCTTAAGCATTTTACACAACTACACACTAAAAACATTTATGGAATGAGTCAATCTCTCTCTCTCTCTCTCTCTCTCTCTCTCTCTCTCTCTCTCTCTCCAATCTGACTACCTACCCATCTTATCTAGAAATGTTCACATTACATGAAAATATTCTTTAAAAATAAACACATTCTTTTTGAAGACTGAGGCATGAAAGTTAACTCTTGATTATTTCTTATGTACTTGTCCAGTTCTTAAAATATCTAAGTCTTTTCCTCTCCTCTGTAGTTCAGAACTTCATTTTCCAGTTCATCACCCCTCTCACTCCAGGGTGGGCATGGAAATGTTCTGAAGCTCAAAGCAGTTATTTTTGCTAGTTATCCTATTGGTTGATTTTAGCACAACCCATCTTTTTTCTCTGTGCAGCTAATAACCTGAGATTGAGCACCTAAAGATGAATTTTTGGCTTTGTTGCTAATATTATTTTAACACTTTAGGATGCTGACCATGGCCTTGTTTAGCCAAGTTATATTCATTCACTTTGTTAAATGTTCACGGTAAATCAATTCGCCTGTTTTACTTCCTTTTCTTTTCTTCTTAATTGGAAGAAGAATTTCCCACCACTCCAAAATAAAACTGAAGCCCAAAGGAGAATAAGACATAAAAGATAGTATTTCAGAGATTTAGGGCCCTCTATTCACCAGCAGATCACATTCATTTTAAGCACATGTTGAATCCAAATGGTGAAAATTACCAAAGTGCACATTAGAAAGATTTCAGTGGATCCACTGTGGCACAAATGACCAAGTAGAGTGAGATTCTAGGTCTGAGATACGCAGAATGTGACAGAAATGTGGTTCAGATGTTTCCTAAATGTCAGGTTTTGCCAGAGGTGGGAGGGAATATGTAAAAGCAAAATAGAAGACAAGTACTGCAGAGCTGCTAATTAAGACAATTCAGAGAACATAAAATGCTAGAGTAATTTTGGACCCACCATATCAGGCTGGTTTCAATGCAAATGCAGTGTTCTGATTTTTTCCTTCATTGGGAAGATATAATTAGCTTAGCTGCAACAGGGTAGAAGCTTTGAGGCAGCCATTTGTTGGTACTCCCAGCTCCCCCACAATGAAGAGGCAGCTGCCATTCACCACTCCTGCCCCGAAAGGCACAGAGCTGTGGTCACCCCATAAGGCTGCTTATAAGTCACCACAAGCAGAGGGCTTAGGCTGCCAGTGGAATGGTTCTTGCTGAAAGACAAGGGACATGTTACTCCTCAATGAAGTTAATATTTAATTCCAGGCCCAATAACCATCCTTCTGCATACATAGCCTTGGCTAACACAAAAATCCTCCCCCATTACTATGGCGGAAAGGATATTTAACACACATGATAACAGGCCACGTTAGCAAGAGCAGCTCGTCACCTTGGAGGATTCAGGCTTTTGATGAAGATCGGAGAGGAATAAGGAAGAAAAGGTGTCTGCAAATGAGAAACTCAAACTGAAGGAGAACACGTTTCCCATCTGCTGTGACAGAAGAGATGAAGAAGCACCATGACGGGGAGGGGTTTAACACCGAGCTTGTAGTTGATGCAACAGGTAGATAATGATGTGACAATGAAGAGTGCTCTAGGAAATTGCCACTGTAAGATGTTCTGAAGTTCACCTGCAAACACAGAGCAACAGCTTCTGCTTGTCTGTCTCACAAATTCAACAGAATGGACTCTGCTGATATGCTTTTGATGTTTTAGTAAGCAAAAAATATTCTGCAGAGGAGTTCCATCATGATAAATACTTTCATGGAACCAAAAGATGAAAGGGGAAACATCATTTTGAAATTTTGGAGAAGCCAAAATGAAAGTCACTGATGTTTTGGTTTTCCTAGGCTACTATCACATTGCCAGATCTTACATTCCACACCCGCTTTTCTGACCTATACCCGAGGCCAGTGTAAGTCTGGTTCTTTTTCCTCCTCCTCGGTGGGAACAATAGACAATCAAGTGAACATTATAAACCTTGCAGCTGTACCTGAGGAGTGACTATGGTGTGGGGCAGGGAGGTGGAATAAATGTGGCATCTTAATGACTGGGAGAGTCGCAAGAACATTTAACAGATATGGAACTGGGAATCATCCTTTTCTCCAATCAATCAGAAGGAACTACTTCAGGAATATGGCATCTAAGTGGAGGGTTTTCTTTGTAACAAATGATAAAATAAGATAGATGGTGACATGCATTTAAAATATGTAAACAATCAGTACTAACCCCTTATATCTAACATCATTCTTTTGCTAGTATTGTCTTTTTCAGGTTTTTTAAATTGAGACATAGTTTATACACTATAATATTTACCCTTTTAACATATACATCCAATGGTTTTCAGTGTATTTGCAAATATACTAAGCAATTGTTGCACAATTCTAGAATATTTTCCTCACCTCCTAAAGGAACTTCACATCCAGTAGCTGTCATGTCTCATTCTCCATTGCTCCCACCCGCTGGCAACTACTAATCTATTTTCTATCTCTATGGATTTGCCTTTTCTGGACATTTTATATAAGTGGAATAATATACTACGTGACCTTTTATGTCTGGCTTCTTTCACTTCCCACGTTTTCAAGATTCATCCATGTGAGAGCATGAATCAGTACTTATTCCTTTTAATTTATAAATAATATTCTACTGTATAAATTATGATATTTTTGTTTATTCATCAGTTGATGGATACTTATATTGTTTTCACTTTATAACTATTATGAATAATGCTGATATGTCACTTCTGTATAATTTTTTAAAGTTTTTATTTATTTTTAGAGAGAAGGGAAGGAAGGGAGAAAGAGGGAGATAAATATTAATCTGTGAGAGATACATCAATTGATTGCCTTTGGCATGCCCCCAACTGGGAACCTGGCCCACAACCTAGGCATGTGCCCTGACTGGGAATCGAACAAGTGGCCTTTTGGTTCACAGGCTAGCATTCAATCCACTGAGCCACACCAGTCAGGGCTCATCTTTGTACAATTTTTGTGTGAACATATGATTTCAATTCTCTTGGGTATATACCTGAAAGCGAAATTGCTGGGTTATATGGTGACTCTGTGTTGAACAGTTCAAGGAACTGCCAAACTTTTCTAAAGCAACTGAACCATTTTACATTCTGACCAGCAATTTATGAAGGTTCCAGTTTCTTCACATCCCTTTTAACACTTGTTTTTTTCTTTTCCTTACAGCCATCCAAGTGGGTATAAAGTGGTATCTCATTGTGGTTTTGATTTACATTTCCCTAATAACTAAAGATATTGAGCATTGTTTTGTGTGCTTATTGGTCATTTGTATATTTTCTTTGGAGACATCTCCTCTTAAATCCTTTGCCACTGTTTTAATTGAATAACTTATTTTCATATTGTTGAGCACTCAGGTTTTTTTCCTTTGAATTTTTTTTTTAGAGATTATAAAAAGGACATTGGGTTCCACCTAGTTCAATCCTGGCTTTGGAAATAAAGCATAACTTTATTCATTTGGATAATGATATGGCTAAAACATTTATTGAGCACTTATTTTGTGCCAGGTACTCTGAGACCTTAGTTAACTTGCTGCGAAAGAGAAAGCTATTGGTTAGGCCACGTGTTTTTCCTTTAGATGCTCATCAAGATCAGCAAAGTTTTCTTTTAGGGAAATACCATGTTTCTTTCTCTTCTAAGACAGGGAGATGTCCCCATCCCCACATCCCACCAAGGAAACAGAGCTAACAGAGGTGATGCATTCATTGGTAGTAAACAACCATCTCATTTTAGATAACTAGAACAAACTAGCCATCTCTAGACTAAAGACAGGTGCTTTGAAGCTCTATGTTGAATACTTGAAGTTGAGACAATGCTCATATTTTCTACTAGTAAACCAAAGAGAATCTTTTTCAATTTGGTCTCCACTCCTTCTTGCTATATAAAATGTGGGCAATGCTCATGCAGGTGACAAATAAAAAACTCACAAAACATTCTACAGAAAAACATACAGCAAGGCAATGGATTCATTGTCTTAGACCAGTGGATGTCAACCTTTTTCATCTCATGGCACATATAAACTAATTATTAAAATTCTGTGGCACACCAAAACTTATTACCATATTTTTCGCACTATAAGATGCACCTGACCATAAGATACACCTAGATTTAGAGAAGGAAAACAAGAAAAAAAATCTGAACCAAATGGTGTACTAAAATATTTAATAAAATATAACGAAATAACATTTCAACCATGTAAAGTGAATAGAAGTCAATAGCAGTATTAAGAACCATCATCACTGTCATTAACAAATGAAGAGAGACTTTAATGTTCAAGTCTCTTCTAGTTTTCTGGGAACCCCAGGAACTCATCATCGCTAGTGTCAGAATTTATGAAGCTCAGTTGCTCACAATCACTGATATCACTTTCTTCACTATCTTCATACTGACCAGATGCCCTGACATTCAGCAGTAAAGTGGGGCATTTAAGTGTCCCCAGGGGTTTTGCGTGGACCTACCACTTCCTCTTCTAACAGCTGTCACCACTGCTGACAGGTCAGGTAATACACATCACAGTCTGTGACACAATATTCACTCCATAAGACGTACAGACATTTTCCCTCCACTTTTTGGGGAGAAAAAGTGTGTCTTATGGAGCAAAAATATGGTATATTTTTTGTTGATCTGACAAAATATATGTGTAATTTTGATTCATTCACACAGGATGGCTAATGTTGTGCTGACTGTTGTCAATTTTTTTGCTTGACAATCTAAGGAGAAAGAGGTCAGTGCCTCCGACTAAATAGTCAGGTACAGTATTCATGTTTTAAAAATTCTTATGGCACACCAGTTGAAAATCACTCTCTTAGACTAATTGTAGCAAAGTTGGCTCAGCTAGAGTGCAGAGTCATTGGAGGTGAATGAGGAAACAGACTGAGAAGGCTCCTCCTCAGAAATAAATCATAAAGGGAAGAGCAAAGTTGAGGAGAGGCATTTCCTTCATCAATCCTCCCTTGTTATAAAAGTCAGTGAAGTTATACATTTTATCCTCTTAGGCTATATACATATGACACATTTTTTCCTTTTCTTTCCTAGTCTCTTGTTCTCCCCTTGAAATTCTAGGAAAATAAGAAAACCAAATAGAGCATTTGAGGTGGTAGCACACCACACAAACCTTTACTTTCAATATCATGACTTCAAGGTTTCCAGAAGTGCCCCTTTTCTCTCATATCCAAGTCCCAAGATCTCAGTTAACAAATATAACATGCCAAAGGAGTCAATTCTAGGTAATCGGTGGATTTGAATTATTATCTATAACTCCATCCTTTGGTGTGTTTAGTGGTGGAACCCCAGGTGGGCTGGGTGGGGCTTTTCAGAAACAGGCAGAATGAAACTTCTCATATTTCACCAAGACCACCAACAAATCCACTTTCAATTAATATGGTTCTGTGTGGAAATTTCCAAGGCCTCGTGTATTATTATTTATGTAAAAAGTTCATCTTAGGTCAAACCTCAAACAAAGGCTCCAGACATAATTTCACAGAATCAAGTGCAAACCTCAAATTCCTTTAACTTCATGCCCTCCAAGAATCTTCCCAATCCCTCAGGTTTCCCTGGTAAAATTCTCAGGCTGAGAACTTTCCTCCTGGAGACATCACACACTGCTCTGGAAAGCCATGAAAAGGGCAGGATAGGTGTTAGGGACTGAACTGTGCTCTCCCCAAATGTATGTGTTGAAGCCCTAATCCCCAACACTTCAGAAGGTGGCTATATTTGGAGATTAGGCCTTAAAGAGGTGATTAAGTTAAAATGAGGCCCTTAGGGTGGGCCTGACTTCAGTCTGATTGGTATTCTCATAAGAAGAGGAAATTTAGACAACAGAGAGACACCAGGGTTGTGCATGCACAGAGGAAAAACCATGTGATGACACAGAGAAGGCATTGTCTGCGAGGCAAAGAGAGAAACTTAGAATAAACAAACCCTGCAGTCACCTTAAACTCAGACTTTGAGAAAATAAATTTCTGTTTTTTAAACCACTTAGTCCATGGTAGTTTGTTATGGCAGCCCTAGCAAACTAATACAACCAGGGACTCCCAGGGAAACAGGACCCTGGGGTCCCCTGGTGGGCGCAGCCACTCACCCTGTAGTAGTCAGTGCTGTACACATCCCGGGACATGCCAAAGTCCCCGATTTTCACCAGGAGGTTCTCGCCAACCAGGCAGTTCCGGGTGGCCAGGTCTCTGTGCACGAAGTGCTGAGATGCCAAGTAGACCATGCCCGCTGCGATCTGCTGGGCGATGTGCAGCATCTGTGACTGCGTCAGCTCCGTTGGTGGGTTGCCTTCAGCCATCAGCACGGCGTCAGGTCCATGTGCCCTGCGGAAGACACGGAAGGAGTTGCTGGAGCTGAAGCTCTTTGCCTGGAGGGGCCCTTTGCCCCTTGTCAGCTGCTGGTGCTAAAAGATGCTGCCCAACTTAGCATAAAGTGGAGGAAAAGATGCTTCACCTGTGTTTATACTTCAATAGCACCCAGGCTTCAATTCTCAGCATCTAGAATTCCCAGGGCCATGTGGGCCTGGATGGTGCCCCTACCCTCAGCAGGTTCATGTTTTAGGGGCCCCAGAAGTATGCTGGGGTCAGGCACTGGCCAGAGCCCCTGACCCTGAAAGGCAGTAGGTAGCTGAAACAAAACAAGCAAACAAAAAACCAACAATAAAACTAAAATAGGGAGAGAGAATTTGGCTCTCCTAGAGCAGTGGGTCATCAAGTCCCACCCCTCCCCACTTCTCCTAGCCACATGCTGTCACTGAGCATCCCCCACCCAGGCTGAGACCTCCAGAGTGCCCCACCAGTGCCAGAGCTGGTCTCCCCAATTCCACCTGCTCTGTGGTTTCCAAGCTGCTCTCGTCTCCCACAAACCCAATTCAGCAGAATCCCAGGGCATCCTCAGCCTGGACATTCATTCCCCATGAAAACTACCATCTCCTTGTGCCTCCCCCTGCCCCTCCCAGCTCATCTCTCACACTGGCCACACAGAGGAGAGCTCCTTTGAGTCACAACACATTCATTCTTTTACTGGGGCAAATTTTATTCTTTATACTTTTGGAGGAGGGTTAGATTATGATATTTTATATCTTCTCTTTCTCCTACCTTACAC
This sequence comes from Furipterus horrens, assembly GCF_987537825.1. Classification (NCBI taxonomy): domain Eukaryota; kingdom Metazoa; phylum Chordata; class Mammalia; order Chiroptera; family Furipteridae; genus Furipterus; species Furipterus horrens. The sequence goes on along the minus strand of NW_028327174.1, from coordinate 169,365,688 downwards.
ACCAGCCTGTGGAATGATTTAAGGCAGTGATTTTCATACTTTTTCATATCATGGCACACATAAACTAATTACTAAAATTCTGCAGCACACCAAAACTATGTATTATATTTTCTGCAAATATGACCAAAAAATCAGGTATAATTTTGATTGATTCACACCAGATGGGTATTGTGTTGGCTGTTGTCATTTTTTAATTTGACAGTCTAAAGGAAAAGAGGTCAGTGCACCTGACTAAACAGTCATGTATGGCACCACGGCACAGTAGTGAAAATTGCTGATTTAAGGCATTGTAACACTGATAAGCATTCCAGGGAGGGGGTGGGGTCCCAGTCTTAGGATATGCAATCAGGACCTGCATCCCCACTCTGGAACCCGGGGCTGTGAGCCAAGATTGGTGTCACTGACCCTGGTGGCCAGAGGGGTGCTGCAGGGCAAGAACTAAAAGCATGGTCAGAGTTTCTCCTTCCCAAAGTCAGTATCAATGACATCTTTTTCCAGACAGTTTGAAGTGCTTAACATAAATATAGAAGATTTTAAATAAATTTTAAAGTGAGGAATACAACTGCAGGGTTCTAGAGCTGTATGAGTATTTGAAAATGTGAGAGCCAGAATTCTCTAAGAACTCCCATCTAGTAGTTGTGCCCCTCCACTCCCCTGCCAGCCCCACCCTCATATGGGAGTTATTTCAAGCACAGGCATTTACCCGCCTCCACGCACCCTGGCATCATGGCTCCAGCCCACAGTGATTCCCCCTTTCCTTGAAAGCCAAAACACTAGCTGTGTGACTCAGTTTCTTCAACTGTAAAATGAGAATGATGGTAATAAGAGTTTATAAAATTTATGCAAATTACAACACTTAAAATGCTTAGAAAGGCTTAATGATTAATAATAATAATAATAATAATATTAGTTCTTATTGTTTCAAAAAGCCTTTTTAATGTTCTCCTCATTAGAAGGGAATCTGGAAAGACTCTAAGAGGAGAAACTCTAATCTCCTTGAAAGCAAGGTCTGTGTTTTACTCCTTATTTCCAAGCCAACCTAGCATAGGGCCTGGCCATGTTGGCACTCAATGGATACCCTTTGGATGGAGAAGAAGGGTGGGAAGATAACTGCAGGCATCTGTCTCCATAGGGCAGTGCCAATGACACTTGGGAACACATTTACGGCAGTTTAAGGGCTGGGTTCCTTTCCAGAAAGAGAAGATACACTGTTCACAGCACAGTATTGCACATAAGAATATGATTCTTGGCATGGAAAACCTCTTGTTCCCAGAGTTCAGTAGGTTCTGAAATTGAGCAGAGCTTCATGCCCTGCCCAAGATGCTGAGCAAGAACCTGTTGCCTGCTCCTTCTGGAGGGCATGAAGGAGAGCTAGGGAGAGGTTATGGAGCTGAAAATGAAAAAAATCAACAAACACACAGGTGCATGCTACACATTCATGCACAGTCTGAGCTCACAGAAGCATGTAATTCCATTCAGGTGAGTACATGTGAATTTATTATGCTACAGTTTTGGGAAAGCACCATTTTTAATTAAAGAAGTAGCTCAGAGCATGAGAACAAAGAAAACATATTTCTCCTATGAGGAGCAAGACCTCAACCAAATTCAGCCCCTTTTTTTCCTTTCACATTAGGTCCAGCAAGACAACATGCGAAAGCTACCATTGTCCACTCTCCTATCACCTATACGAAAAGCTTTGCTGTCATTGGATAATACATGATTAGGGTGATTGTCTCTGAAGACCATGAATTGGCTCCATATTCTTAATCTCACTTGGCATTTCATCAATCACACAGTTAGAAGGAAAGCAGAGAAAGGGGACCCATCCCAGCAAAAGAGAACTAAGTTGCACATGTATTCATGAGGCTAGAGATGGTGAAAGGGATCTGAACGGCCACATGATAACATTTCCAAACACAGGAGTATACTCTCCCTTTCCACTGCTTTCTCAGCAGTCGACTTATTACTTACACTGCACAGTTTCTGAATCTTCCAGTGGCTGCATGAAGCTACTGGTCCCAATTTCAGTGGAAAGCCCTCATCAGTGCCCACAAAAATACAGAAGAGCACAGAAGTGTAAGTGTTACCATAACACAGAAGGTATACTAAATGTCCCAGGAAAATGTGGCAGAGAAGAAGGGTGTGGGGACATTTATCGATCACATCCCATCACAATAGTCCTGACACTGGCCCTTTATGTGGATACTATTATATCCCCTTTACATGTAAGGAAACTGAGGCCAGCAAAAGCAGGTGCAAATTACTCCCCTGCCCCTAACATCAGTCCTCTTTTCCTTCAAATTACACCATCTACCAAGAAATCACAGGCAGCACATTTGCTAATCTTTCAAAGCTTAGAAGCAGTTCTCCTTGAAAGAAAACAGTATGTTAGAGCCAGACATGACTTAGGAGGCTCTACCTCAGGCTATCTGAACCATGAAGGCCTGCTCCCACTTGAGCCCACCTCCCGCCTCATCCCTTCCCCGCCACACTGTACCTGAGGAACTTGTTGAGGTCCCCATGCTTCATATACTCGAAGACCATGATGAGCGGGTCGCCCTCCACACAGACACCATAGAACTTGACAATGTGCTCATGCTGGAGGTTGGTCAGCAGCTCGGCCTCACGGTGGAAGTCCTTGCGTGCATTGTCACTAGCGTCCTTCAGCGTCTGGGGGTGAGGGGCAGAGAGGGGAGAAAACCAGCATATCTTAAATAAAGGACATCAAAGGGAGGTTGTGCAGAGAAGGAGTTACTTCAGTGGGCCCTGAGGTTCTTGAATGGAAAGGAAATTCAACTCATTTATTACACGAAAGATTAAAAATTGCCTAATTTCAGCCCTGGCCAGTGTGGCTCGGTGGGTTGAGCACCGGCCAGCAAATCAAATGGTCACTGATTCGATTCCCAATCAGGGCACATGCCTGGGTTGTGGGCCAAGTTCCAAGTTGAGGGCACTCAAGAAGCAACCACACATTCATGTTTCTCTCTCTCTCTTTCTCCCTTTCCCTCTCTCTAAAAATAAAAAAATAAAATTTTTAAAAAATAAAGGAAAAAATGGCCTAATATTTGAGGAAATAATATCTGTATTAATAACTGAGGAAAAGTCCCTTGTGGGTATGCAGAGATTTACAGTTTATAAAGCACCTTCACAGATGCTACCTCATTAAGTTATAGACATGAACACTTTAGAGTCTCCATCCCTTTTAACCCCGGTCTAGGCTCAACTGTTACCACAGATTGTCCCCCATTTTGGTGCCTTTTGTACTTTTCAGGATGCGATGTGCACCTCAGCTCTGCTCATATAACCTTTTAAAAACTTTATATTATGGAAGTATTCAGTAGAGAGAAGGGCATAATAAGCTCTCATGTACCTATCTTCCAGCTTTGACAATGACCATTTTGCCAGTTTTATCTGGCATACTCTAAAAAGCCTTCACCCACTGGTGCCCACACACACTGCTGGCTCATAAAATGTCCCTGCCATCAGGCCAGCTACACTGCCAAGATAAAGATGTCCAGGATCATGCCAGCCTTTTGCTCTTGGCTGAGACCACTCTGACACCATAGTGTCATAGCTGGGCAAAGCTGGCATTTGTTGATGCCACACACATGTGCAGAGCTCTTGTCCTGTGCCAGTCACTGAGCCAGAGCTATGGTGGCATTAAAAAGATATGGACCAAATCCTGGCCTCAGGTGCTCATATGCAAATAGGGAAATAAGTCACATATGTAATATAAGTCAAGTTTAAAACACAATGTCTGAAATGAACCAGCTCCTCTGCATCTCCATCCAGCTAGATGTCTTCTTAACAGGCCTCTCTTGAAACTTATGCTTCCACCTTATAAAATACCTGTAGTTGCCCAAATGACAATGGGCCACACCTCTCTGTCCTTACACATGTTCATCCCTCTTACTGGAATGTTGACTCAGGTATGTCCATCATGTTGGAGGATGAATAATGCCTTCCTAAAGATGTCCGCATCTTAGTCCCTGGAATGCATGAATATGTTACCTTACATATCAAAAGGGACTTTGCAGGTGTGATTAAGCTAAATGTATTCATTTGGGAGATTATCCTGGATTATCAGAGTGGGCTTGACATCATCTTAAACAAGGGCACTTAGAAGAGAGGGGTGGTGGGTTTAAGAAGAGAAGATGTAAGGATAGAAGCAGAGGTCAGAGAGGAGAGAAGATGCTATGCTCCTGGCTTTGAAGATGGAAGAAGAGACCACAAAAGCTGTGAAGGTTAGGAAATAAATTCTATCCTTGAACCTCCAGAAGGATCCAGCCTTATTGATATCTTGACTAGCTTGGTAAAATTGGTTTTCAGTGTCTGACCAATAGAATTGGGAGATAAATAATTTGTAATCATTTTAAGCCACTGGGTTTACAGTACAATAATTTGTTACAGCATCCATAGGAAACTAATATACCTGGTTAACACCTAGCTGTCCTCCAGTACTGGACTCGGACATCACCTTTCTAAGAAGTGTTTCCTGACCCTCTCATTGCTGTTACATCCTCTCTGCCCCAAGTTTAGTTTGGATGACCTCTTAGGTAAACCTCATAGTTAATTTCTGTCATTTCACCAGCTACAGTACATGCAAATTGCATGTTTACTTGCTTATCTCTAGTATAGACTGTGAGCTCCTTGACCAAGGGACTATGCCTTCTACCTTTGCATTGTCAGCACTGGGCACAGTGCCAGGCAAGCATTCAGTAGAGGTCTATAGAATAAATAATAAAGGTGACAAGAAGCAAATACTAAGAGCAAAAGAGCAGAAAGGGAGCAAGTGCTTCAGTTGAGGGACAAAGAAGAGGAAAGCCAAGAGAACTCTTGCTGGTAGAGGTGGCATATGAGTGCGTGAATCCTTCTGCCAGAGGGACTGCAATCAGGCATTATCAAAGTTAGACTGCACATGTGAATACCATGCTCATTTAAATTGGAACAGAATGAAAGCACATTTATCCACCAGACATGGACTGAGTGTAAGATTACACACTACGTCCTGTGTTAAGGAGCATTGCCCAATGACTGGTGGTCATTTGTAGCTCGCTACCTTGACCCACTCCCCCTGTGGGGGCACTCCTGACCTGGACAACTTATAGACCTTGGGGTGTGCCACAGATCTAGCTCCTGGAGAGCAAATAGAGATTAGTAGACAAGATATTTACTAGGACATACTCTTGGGATTAATACCTGTGGGAAGAATTGGGCAGATGGTGAAGCTGAGCTATGATGCAGTCTCAAAGAGCCTTATCTGGCCATATAGGATGACCCCTCAGAGTTGTCCTGAGTTGGGCCAACAGGGCTGAGCCATTATAATCCCTTATCAGTCAGCCATCAGCTGGGGGCCACCCTAGGAAGGGAATGTGACCATGAGAGGATTTGCTGAACCCTCATAGGAAGCTGGCAGCTGAGGATTGTCTGTTGCAGCTTTTCCAGTGAGCAGGAGAGCAAAACAAGGTGGCTCATCATTGAGTCACCACAGGATGAGTTTGCAATATGCAATTTGCCACGTCTGGGGCTGCTGTCCACACAGGAGGGCACTGGTGAATAGGCAGGGCCTGCCTCACATCCACCAAATGAAAACACTAGATGGCAGAGGTAGCAGCAAGATCACAAAGTTTTTTCTGCTATCTTCTTCACACAGAATCTAGAATTTTTACTAACTGCCTTCAGCAGAATTTGAGACTTTCTTCCCAATGGTGACCTCACCCAAGGAGTCAAATTACCAGTTTAGTTTTCATTAGGCCTACAGCAGTTCATTCTTATGCCAAATTCTGTAGATACCATTAGATAAAAGGGTTTGGTGATAGGGTTTCTCATTCCCACTTTAGTAAGTGGTTTTCTTAGAGAAGCCCGTAAAACTACCACACGTTCTGCTTTGAAAAGTGAGAAGATTTGGGTCAGCAAGTGCCCAGAGAGGCCATCAAACTTTGATAGGTCTGTTTCCATGGAAACTGCACATTTCTTCACTTAATATCAAAACGAACAGTGGCCAAGAATCTGCTGTCTGAGGCTCTGCACACTCGAAACTTCAGAAATTGGGCTTGTGCCACCTAAACTAAACTCCTTTTAAACCTGTTGCTCAGGGAGGAGTGAGGTGCTGATGTTGACCTGTGTAGGTTGGTTTTATCCATGGGCATGCTTTTATCTGTTTTTTGTTTTTGTTTTAACTTAACCAGTGTTTCGTTTTACTGGAATTCTATGTAGAAAAATAGCAGATGAGGCAAAGAGAATGAACATGAAGGGGATGATGGTGTCATTAGCTGGGTTCTTTCCACAGGTCCACAGAGCAAAACACACACATCTGAACATTTCTCACACTTGGACTTGCATTATGGATTTAGATGCATGTCTGTCTCCACTACTTCCTTTGACAAAAGTGTGTTGTAGTCACCCATTTGTCATTGGCTGCATAACCCAGTGTCGGGCAACAAAAGAATCCCTGACCCATGAGGTCTGTGTAAACTACAGGGAAAAGAGCATTAGGAAGCAATGAAATGTGAATGTTCATCTGGAAAGAACATGGCCCCAAGTGAAGAACAGAAATAAAGGAAGTGCCAGGAAAAGCAAGCGGGTAGGAGAATGCAAGTTGGATGGGGGCCTTTCCCAATGCACTTTGTCCGGGAAAGCTAGCCCAAGCCCTGGCTGGTCTGGTTCAGTGAATTGAATGCCCCTGCGAACCAAAAGGTCATTGGTTCAATTCCCAGCCAGGGCACATGCTTGGATTGTGGGTCAGGCTCCCAATTGGGGGCATGTGAGATGTAACCAATCAATGTACCTTGCAAACTGATGTTTCTCTTCCTCTCATTCTCTTTTCCTTCCCCTCCCTCTTAAAATAAAGGAACACAATTATTTTAAAAAGTTGGCCCCAAATGTTTGTATTCTCTTTCCAGTCAAAAGACAGATCTTCACAATGGTGGTGCTCAAACCAAAGAAATTCTATCTTAAAACTAAAAGATCCAGTTCAAATCCTGGCTTTGCTCTGGACCTCTCTGAACTCTGGCTTTCTTCTTTGTAGAGTGAGGGTAAAAATATCATTTACTTTACAGGGCCACTGGGAGGATTGGGTGTAACTGTGCATGGTCCTTGTAGAAAGTAATATTTGGGTGATTTGAATTTGAAAACACAACCAGGTCTGTGTTCAGTTTGCTCACACAAGGACCCAACAAGGACAAAAGATGCTTGGATGAGGTATGGGGTCAGCCTAAGGCATAAGAGCAATAGTGCTCCTGATGCTTCCACCATTTCCCTCCTGAAAGCCCTTGAACCCTGCAATGCTTTCTAAAAGATCTAGTCTATTTACTCAGAGGCTGCTCTGAGTCTCTGAGATAGGTGCATTTGTAAGCCCTTGATGTGTCTTTAACAGTGAGCTGGAGAAGGTGATGGGACACCTTTAAGTCCTTATCACAAGGCATGAACAAATTCTGCATATAATCTCTCTTCTCAAGTTTTAGCTATGTAGTGTTGATTCAAATACTTCAGTGAGAGAGAGAGAATATCACACAACATGGTAGAGGGGTATACTGGGAGAAAAGACAGAAGAAGACAAAAGATAGAATTTTGCTTCAAACAGGGGGGTAAAAATCTGACAGAGTTAAAAAGCATCTAATATTTCTATTTCCCAAAAGCAAACTACAATGAGAAGAGAGTTCACTCTTACTTAAATTTCAAAAGTTGTGCTTCAGTAACATTTTCAAATTTAAGAGAGAAGATTTCACTATTCATGGGGCAAATGCATCTCACAAACTTGGCCTCATCCTATGTGCCCATCCATTTTTGCATATTGGATTCTTTCTCTAAATTATGATTCAATTCTATTTTAAGAGATTCAGAAAATAGGGCGGTAATGAGTTGGGCAAAATCATCTTCTGAATTTGGCACTCAAAGGACAGAATTTTTCTAAGGGTGGAACCATAGCCAGATAGCAATCAGAAGTTGGAAAAATCCTGCTATCAACCCTATATATAAAAATCATCTCTGTTTTAGTACCATGGCTGACTGTCATTTTACTCAGTTAAGGGAGGCTTGGCTGGTTCTTGGAGTCCCTTGGCAATGGACATGAGGTGGCAGCCTCCATCCCTGACAATTCCCTCCACTTAAGTTTCATTTTGACAGGCATGTTTGCCCCATCCTCGAGCACTGCTATTTTCTTACTCCTAGTGTCTGCTTTGTAACTTCATTTCTTCTTATTCACATAAATTTCCTGACACTCCAAAGCCTCCATCGTTTCTGAAGACATTCTCAAAGGAGTGTTCCCATCCAGAGCTAAAGTGAGTTACTGCCTGGCACACACACTGATTCAGAGTTGGAAGAATGGAGTAGCATGAAATAAACTTCAGCACAGAACTGAGGTGTTACTGAAGTAAAATAGAAGAAAGGGAAATTAACATTCATCTGAAATATTTCAGCAAAATAACAAAGCTAACAGGAAGCTAGGAGGAGAGACACGAGAGCTTACTTAAAATCATTGTGTTACTGGATACTGTAGGACATGACAAATGATTACAAATTTCAAAATGTAGGTGACTTATGAGATACAAGGTAAAACAAAGATGGTGTCCTTCTCTTTATAATGACCTTATATTCTTCTCTTATACTTTTTAGAGATAATAGAAACAGAGTTAAGGTGAAAGATCTTTAAAAAGAAGAGACTATTATGGTAAGACCTCACTATGCTCATGCCCACCATCACACTTAAAACAGAGCTGGCAATGAGTAAACTCCCATATGAGGCAACCAAGATGTATGAGAATATTTGTTAACATGCTTAAGTCCTTTTGAGTCAGGATCATTGGGTTAAGATCTATTGCTAATGGAGACTCTTACTCTTCTGATATCTTCTAGACCTGCATTGTACAAAATGCAAACCAACAGCTACAAGTGGCTAGTAATCATTTAAAATATGACTAGTTCAATTGAGATGTGCTGTGAGTGTAAAATAGCAGATTTTGAAAACTTGATAGCAATAAAATATCTCAATATGTTGAAGTAATAATATTTAGATATGTTGAGTTAAAATATATTAATAAAATTAGTTTTACCTATTTTTTTGTTGTATATACTAAGAAATTTTAAAATACAAATGTGACTTACAGTGGTGGTTCCCATTATACTTCTATTGGGCAGCACTATTCTGCAAAAGCCACCTCATTAAGCTATTAATGGGTAAACCTACTTCTTGGGAACATTAAGAAACAATGCTAGACTGAAATAGCATTAAGGCAGACATCATTCTTATAAGGTTCTTACTGGCAAAGATTAGCCAAGTATTTAGAGTAAGACATAGTCACACTGCTGCACGATTCTTCTAACTTTTGGGTCTCCTCTAAAGAAAGGTAGAATAAGTGTCAACAAATTCTTACGAAAGTGAACTTTGGAGGAGTATATTTTAATAAATTCAGAAATAGGAAGATTTTATAAAAATAAAGTCTTAGAAACTAAGAACTCCCCCATGCTCTTACAAATATAAAAATGAATTAATCATTGTAAGAAAATAATAATAATCACAAACACTCAGACAGTGCTCACTATGTACTAGAAACCAACACTGTGCATATCAACTCAATCATATATAGCTGGCCTTTGCAAGGAAGGACTTTAATTATGTACCAAGTAACAGCCTCAAATACAAGATTCATGGCCAGGGTATTGATTGTTGCTGTATTTATTTTCACAGCCATGCTGACTTTAATGGTTCAGAATCTAACAAATCAACTATCCAGTTAGAAACATAAGGCTAAGTTCTAATTCATATACTTTAAAATACTTTCAATAATTTGGGGGACAAAATTGATGGTTTATGCATGCATATTACATCAAGTTGCATATTACAAATGCTAAGTCTTGGGAAGATATGAAACTAACTGACAGAGAACTGTTGACTCAAAAGAATGAATCAGAAGTTGGCCCCCAATATGGAAAACTGCAATATATTTACAGACTTTCACTATGCCAGCATACAATTGTCTGAGACAATTTTATGGGAGCTGGTAGAGCATGTAGACTATGACTCAAGTGTGAGTTGAGCTATCATGTTAAGGTCAATTAAAAAGCAACACAACTATCACAGTGTAAATGTTCTGTAGATACAGAGGTGTGAAATGAACCTTCAGCTATGTTTGGTACCAGATGAACCCTCATTAGAGTGAAATGCACTGTTTTGGTTTTAGCATTTCTGAAAAGATGGGAATAAACTAGAGATAAACCAAGGAAGAGGGTTAACAAGACAAAAAACAGATCTCCTGTCAAAGGTTAAAAGTTGAAGTTATTGGGACTTAA